>NW_012156413.1:0-1610 GCF_000151545.1 Saprolegnia parasitica CBS 223.65
CTTTGTAAGGAAGATAACGCGGAACCCGTTGATTTGTATATATGCGCAAATAGCGAGTTACTCTCAACATTTGAAACTAGCGTGAGCCCAAGTGACGATCAAATCGTCAATATGGACATCAACAATCGAAAAAAAGAGATAGCAAATCGACCCAGACCCAACTTAGGTACATTTCGGTACTTTCGCGACAATATGCGTAGTCTTTGTAAGGAAGATAACGCGGAACCCGTTGATTTGTATATATGCGCAAATAGCGAGTTACTCTCAACATTTGAAACTAGCGTGAGCCCAAGTGACGATCAAATCGTCAATATGGACATCAACAATCGAAAAAAAGAGATAGCAAATCGACCCAGACCCAACTTAGGTACATTTCGGTACTTTCGCGACAATATGCGTAGTCTTTGTAAGGAAGATAACGCGGAACCCGTTGATTTGTATATATGCGCAAATAGCGAGTTACTCTCAACATTTGAAACTAGCGTGAGCCCAAGTGACGATCAAATCGTCAATATGGACATCAACAATCGAAAAAAAGAGATAGCAAATCGACCCAGACCCAACTTAGGTACATTTCGGTACTTTCGCGACAATATGCGTAGTCTTTGTAAGGAAGATAACGCGGAACCCGTTGATTTGTATATATGCGCAAATAGCGAGTTACTCTCAACATTTGAAACTAGCGTGAGCCCAAGTGACGATCAAATCGTCAATATGGACATCAACAATCGAAAAAAAGAGATAGCAAATCGACCCAGACCCAACTTAGGTACATTTCGGTACTTTCGCGACATATGCGTAGTCTTTGTAAGGAAGATAACGCGGAACCCGTTGATTTGTATATATGCGCAAATAGCGAGTTACTCTCAACATTTGAAACTAGCGTGAGCCCAAGTGACGATCAAATCGTCAATATGGACATCAACAATCGAAAAAAAGAGATAGCAAATCGACCCAGACCCAACTTAGGTACATTTCGGTACTTTCGCGACAATATGCGTAGTCTTTGTAAGGAAGATAACGCGGAACCCGTTGATTTGTATATATGCGCAAATAGCGAGTTACTCTCAACATTTGAAACTAGCGTGAGCCCAAGTGACGATCAAATCGTCAATATGGACATCAACAATCGAAAAAAAGAGATAGCAAATCGACCCAGACCCAACTTAGGTACATTTCGGTACTTTCGCGACAATATGCGTAGTCTTTGTAAGGAAGATAACGCGGAACCCGTTGATTTGTATATATGCGCAAATAGCGAGTTACTCTCAACATTTGAAACTAGCGTGAGCCCAAGTGACGATCAAATCGTCAATATGGACATCAACAATCGAAAAAAAGAGATAGCAAATCGACCCAGACCCAACTTAGGTACATTTCGGTACTTTCGCGACAATATGCGTAGTCTTTGTAAGGAAGATAACGCGGAACCCGTTGATTTGTATATATGCGCAAATAGCGAGTTACTCTCAACATTTGAAACTAGCGTGAGCCCAAGTGACGATCAAATCGTCAATATGGACATCAACAATCGAAAAAAGAGATAGCAAATCGACCCAGACCCAACTTAGGTACATTTCGGTACTTTCGCGACATATGCGTAGTCTTTG
>NW_012156413.1:36706-37596 GCF_000151545.1 Saprolegnia parasitica CBS 223.65
AACGCGGAACCCGTTGATTTGTATATATGCGCAAATAGCGAGTTACTCTCAACATTTGAAACTAGCGTGAGCCCAAGTGACGATCAAATCGTCAATATGGACATCAACAATCGAAAAAAAGAGATAGCAAATCGACCCAGACCCAACTTAGGTACATTTCGGTACTTTCGCGACAATATGCGTAGTCTTTGTAAGGAAGATAACGCGGAACCCGTTGATTTGTATATATGCGCAAATAGCGAGTTACTCTCAACATTTGAAACTAGCGTGAGCCCAAGTGACGATCAAATCGTCAATATGGACATCAACAATCGAAAAAAAGAGATAGCAAATCGACCCAGACCCAACTTAGGTACATTTCGGTACTTTCGCGACAATATGCGTAGTCTTTGTAAGGAAGATAACGCGGAACCCGTTGATTTGTATATATGTTTCTTTTTTGTGAGTTACTCTCAACATTGGTACGCCCAGGTCCTTTACACGGTCTACGACTCGCGATGCGGGCCGTCATTTGACCACACACTCGAGGATGGTCGCTTTGCGCCGCGGTAGTATATATATTCAGTCTACCGAGACAAGCGCCGACAGAGACACCTCGAGCACGGATATGAGGAATTCGGACAATGGCCGCGACACAATTCCTTGACCCCACTCTCGACCCTGCTCACGCAAGCCTCGACAAATTAATTGGAAATGATCCGGATGCCAGCGAGTATTTCAAAAATGATCGCCACGGCGACGACGAGCTAGGATGCTGTGGCCGAAGGGACAGACGAAGCTTTGGGTCGAGCTTGGAGCGCGCGCGACGTCTGATAGCAACGAGCCGCATGCTTGCAACCTCGACACTTCGCAGCGTGCTTTGCTGCTCGCACATGACGTCTACCTCACGA
>NW_012156413.1:37806-43935 GCF_000151545.1 Saprolegnia parasitica CBS 223.65
CCAGCCTTGCAGGGCAAATTCGAGTTAAGTACCACTTGGTGACGCCGTCGACGCTGCCCACGGTGGTCCGATCCTCTGGCTCGTGCCGCGCGTCCGTGTCGTGGGACGAGACTTGCTCTTGACGCTCGAGGCGGCTCGTCGTACAAGCTTGCAAGCGATGCGTGCCTCCGTTGTCGACGCGGCCGCGTTGGCCAAGAGCATGATGCCGTTTTCTGACACGATTGCGTCGACGCTCAAGGGCGTGCAGACGGCTTTCTTGTCGCACGTGCCGGTGACGCGGAGGCCAAGCTCGCTCTCCAGTCGTGCGCGCCATGCGACGTCTGTCGATGGTCTTGTCGTGCATGGATACTGCGCCAAGACGGCGATTGTAGAGCCCTGCTTGTGGTGAGGTAAATCTCGATATGTATTCTTCTTGTTTATACTCGCGACCTCTAGCTATCCATATTCACATATACAGGTAACGAGTCGTTGGTGTCGGAGGCTCCGGTGGTCGCCCAGAGACACTTGCGTGGCGTGTCTTTGCGCTCGGACCTTACATCCTCCCGCCGTTAGCGTGAGCTGCTGTCCCGGCTCTTGCGCGTGCTTGGAGCTCTTGGACTAGGCGCTTGAAGTGGCTTACGTGCTTGATGTTCTTCTCCTTCTCCCACGATGACTCATGATCGGGTAAGCCGTGCCACTTGACCAAGTACTCTGGCTTATTGTTGACTTGGCGACGCGCGAGCAGCGCTTCGACAATGTACAGCTCGTCTGTCCCGTCCAAGATGACGGGTGTTGCCTTGGGAATCGGACGCGCTGCAAACTGCTCTGGGTTCACCTCGTGGTGCTTGAGGCGGTCGACGTTGAACACATTGTGAATGGCCTTCATGTTGGCTGGAAGGTCGAGGCGCGCCGCGTTGTCGTTGATCATGTCCTTGATCTGGAACGGTCCGATGAAGCGTGGTACCAGCTTCGCCTTCTCCTTGCGGTCCGCCAGCTGCGCATGCTTGAGCGGAATGTCCCGCGTTGCCAGCAAGACCCACTCACCCGCCGCAAACTTGACGTCCGACCGCTTGGCGTCGTAGTACTTCTTCTGGCGCGCTTGGGCCGCTGCCAGGCTGGCCTGGGCTCTTTTGATCAGCTCTTGGCGATGTTGGGCCATGTTGGCGACCATGGCGTTGGGCGTTTCGAAGGCGACCAGCGGGTTGCGCAGCACGCGGCCGGTGTCCAGCTCGAACGGTGACACCCCCGTGGAGGTCTGCACGAGCGCCTGGTGAGCATACTCCACCGTGGCCAAGTGCGCCGCCCAGTCGGTGCCGAGATACGACGCCACACAGCGAAGCGAGTCTTCGAGCGTGCGATTCTGGCGCTCCGTGGCGCCGTCGGCTTGCGCGCGGCCGGCCGTGGTCATGCACTGCTGAATGCCGAGGATTTTCATCAGCTCTTGCCAAAACGCGCTCGTAAACTTCGGGTCCCGATCACTGATGATGGCCGCGGGCAACCCATGGTGGCGCACCACTTGGTCGAAAAAGATGATGGCCGTAGCCGGGGCCGTCGCCGTCGTGTGGGTCGCAATGTACTTGGGCCGCTTCGACAGCTTGTCCACCACCGTCATGATCGCGTCGTAGCCATTCGACACCGGTAAGCCCGTAATCCAATCGATCGACACCGTGTGCCAGCACTCGGACGGCGCTCCGATCGGCATCATGGTGCCGTTGGCTCGCCGCGTGTTGGACTTGTAGCGGCTGCACGTCTCGCACGTGGCCACGTAGAGCTCGACGTCAGCCTTGAGGTTGCGCCAGTAGTACCATTGCGACACCAGCAGGTATGTCCGCCGCGAGCCAGGATGCGCCGCCCCGGGGGCATCGTGAGCTTGCGCGATGAAAAAACACGCAGCTCGTCGGAGGCTGGGACACACAGCCGCCAAATTTGGTTGACTGATCGCACAAACACGAGGTCCTTGTGGCGTCGAAACTTGGTCTCGTCCTGGTACTCCTTGTCCTTCTTGTATGCCGCTACCAGCTTGTCACGGAGCTGCGGACTCATCGCCACCGAGCTGAACTGGACTTCTTCCACGTGGTTGACCGTGACTTGGTGTGGCACCGGCACCGTGGACGGAGCGCGCGACACGGGCTGCGCCACGCCGAGCAAGCCATCCAGTGTGGGCACCGCCCACCCTCGGATGCCGGCCGTCCGGTCCA
Organism: Saprolegnia parasitica CBS 223.65; assembly: GCF_000151545.1. Classification (NCBI taxonomy): domain Eukaryota; phylum Oomycota; class Saprolegniomycetes; order Saprolegniales; family Saprolegniaceae; genus Saprolegnia; species Saprolegnia parasitica. Next base: position 39,984 of record NW_012156413.1, read on the forward strand.
ATGCATCGTGCACCGCGAAAACGTGAGCGCATGCCGCCGTGCATTCATGAACCACGGGCTGGGCCCGCCGCTGCGGTGGCCGGGACAAGGCGTCCGCGACCACGTTGTCCTCACCCTTCCGGTAGTGGAGCGTGAACCGGAAGCGGCTGAAAAAGTCCAGCCAGCGCGTCATCTTGGCCGAGAGCACCGGCGTCTCAAGGAACCATTGGCACGCCTTGTTGTCGGTATAGACGTCGAACTGTTGCCCGTACAGGTAATGACGCCACTTCTCGAGGGCCATCTTGATCGCAAACAGCTCCTTCTCGTGCGCCGGCCAGCCGACTTCGTGAACGCCAAACTTCTTCGATAGGTACGCCACTGCGCGGTCATCCCCTGCGGCGTCGAGCTGCGACAGCACGGCGCCGCAACAGTAGCCCGACGCGTCGGTCGACACTACAAACGGCCGGCGCGGGTCGGGCAAGAGGAGGACCGGGGCCTGTTGTAAGGCCACTTTGATGCGCTTGAAGGCCACTGCATGCTCGCGGGTCCATACCCACGGGGCCGCCGGCTTCACCAGCTCGCTCAAAGGCAGGACAAGGTCTGCAAAGCGAGCGATGAACTTCCGGTAGTACCCGCAGAGGCCCAAAAAGCGGATGAGGTCCTTCGTCGTTTCGGGCTCGGGCCACGTCTCAATTGCTCGAATCTTGGAGTCGTCCACGTGCAGGCCGCTGGCCGAGATTTTGTGCCCGAGGAACGTGACCTCGGTCGCCCCAAAGACGCACTTGGACGGCCGTGCGTAGAGCTTTTCGGCGCGTAGCACTTCAAGCACCGCGCGGACATGTGCGACATGTTGGTCCATCGTCTCCGAGAAAATGCAGATGTCGTCCATGTAAACCACCACAAACGGAAAGCGGTCAAAGAGCGCCCGCATGAGCCGCGACCACGTGCCGGGCATCCCCGCCAGCCCCATCGGCGCGACACACCACTCGTAGGTTTCTCGGTGCGTTCGGAACGCCGTGTACTTGCGGGTGGCCGGCACGACGAGCATCTGGTGGTACCCCGAGGCGAGGTCCATCTTCGTGAAAATACGGCAGCCCCGCATGCGCCGGAAGAGGTCCTCGATGTTGGGTAGTGGGATGTTGGGCACTTCCGTCTGCGAATTGACGTGGCGGTAGTCGAGAACCCACCGCACGCTGGCGGCCGGGTGTAGTCCGCGCAGCCATTCCCGCCGAGATATCGTGTTGCCGTCGTCATCATGCTTGGGCACGCCGAACATCATGGACGCCCACTCGCTGGTCGAGAGCTGGATCCAGCCCTTTGCTAAGAGCCCTTCGACGAAGTCGTCACACGCTTCTTGCTCGACCAGTGCCATGCGCATCCCTGACGTCGCCCGTGGACGCGCGTCGCGGCGCATCTTCATCGCAAAGTCGACGACCCGGCTGGGCGGGAGCTCGTTGGGGAGCTCGGCCGGCAAGACGTCGGCAAAGTCGGCGACGACCTGGGCGAGTACCTCGGGCATCTGCGTCTGCTCGGGCACTGGTGATATCTTGAGCACGTAGGCCGCCGCCATGGCCTCTGGCGTCTGCAAGTCGCGCGGCATGTCGGGCCGCGGGCACACCGACACGAGCCGGTGCGTGCGCCAGTCGAGGACGGGGTTGTAGTCATAAAACCATGGCTTGCCCAGGATCACATCAAAGCTCTTGTCGCCCAAGTCCCACGTCGAGAACACCGCTGGGAAGCTGCCCAGCGCCGAGTCCTCGAACGCGACGAGACCCTTGCAGTCCTGGACCTCCGTGGGCGCGCGCTCGTAGCCATCGAAGCCGACCATCTTGACCCGCTTGGTACCGAGTACGTCGGCCGTGGCAAACTCGGGCCGGATCAAGTTGTCGGTCGCACCCGAGTCGATGAGAATGCGCACGGCCTTGCCATTGACCGTCCCGCGCTTGATGACCAAGCGGTGAGCTGGCGCGACGTCGGTCTGGGCTCGCTGGGCCACGTTGATACCGTACACCGTGATCTCCTCGTCCTCGTCCGCGGCCGCCCGCGAGACTGGAACGACGTGGACGTGGGCTTGCGTGCGCTGCTCCCCACGGCCGCCGCCACGGCCCCTTGGCCGCTTGGCGGGCGGCGCGGCGTGCGACAGTCCCGCGAAATGTGGCCCATGCGGTTGCAGTTGAAACACCGGCGGCGCTCCGGCCGGTTGCCCCCGCGCGCGTCCGCGTAGTCGACCTCCATATCATACGGGTCGCGCTGCGGCGCCGTCGGTATCGTGGCGACCGGCTGCAGAGCGACTTGCGGAACCGGCGGTGGCAGCGCCCGGGCCTGGCCGAGCGAGATACTGTGCGCGCGTTCAAACTCAAGCGCGCATTGAATGGCACCCGTCGTGGAGCCTGGGCGGCGGTACTGCACTGCCTCTCGCGTCCGTACGTCGAGCCCGCGCATGAAATGCGTAATCTTATCGAGCTCGGACATGTCCGTGACTTGGCTGACGATGCCGCGGTACATGCTAATGTACGCGAGGAGCCCCCCGCACGACGTCTGTGTGTTGTTGTAGAGCTGGTCGCGGAGCCGTTCTTGGAGGTCGGGCGGCTCAAACTCGGCGCGTAACGCCAGCTCAAACTCGCGCAGCGTCGTCGGCACCGTGCCCGTCGATGCTCGTTCGAGAAGCCACGTCGCCGCGTTGCCTTGTAAGTTGGCGTGCATCATCGCCAAGCACCGTGCCTCTGTCTCGGCGTCGAGTGTCGGCGTGATGTTCTTGGCTTGGAAGAACGTGGTGACGCGGTGTATGTACAAGCTGACGCTCTCGTCCAGCTCGCCGCGGTACTCCGGCAGGCGCAGTCCTTCGACGCGCATCGGTGCCGGTACGGCCGCCCGGGCCGCCGCGTCTGCGGCTCGTTGGGCCGCCGCTGTCTCCGTCGCCGTACGCGACGCCTCTGAGTTGGCGAGTTGCTGGACGATCGCGGCTTGAGCAGTCGTGTGCTCGGCTTGAGCCGTCGCCAGCGCATTGATGGCTTGTTGTTGGAGGTGCATGGCCTGGGTCAGCTGGGCCAGCAAGTGCTGTAAGTCGGCAGCCGCCATTACGGATGAGATCAAACGCGCGCCGCGTTATCCGGTGAACTCTTCCCGATATGCGAGATAAATCCGTCAGCAAGCAGTAGGTCCCGTAGGCCTCCCGCTCTCTGGATCAAAACTGAGGGAAAGGGAAGAGAAGCTCTTGCGAGGCGACACCGGTACTACGACGCGTACCTGACTTGCCACTCCTTCTACTTCCGCCTCAAACCAGGTGCTACCAAATGTAGAGCCCTGCTTGTGGTGAGGTAAATCTCGATATGTATTCTTCTTGTTTATACTCGCGACCTCTAGCTATCCATATTCACATATACAGGTAACGAGTCGTTGGTGTCGGAGGCTCCGGTGGTCGCCCAGAGACACTTGCGTGGCGTGTCTTTGCGCTCGGACCTTACAGCGATGCTCGTGCGCGAGCTGCCATGCGCGTTGTCTCTCGTCTGGCGTTGACGTCATGCACCACAGCGTTCGCGCACACATCGCTCATTGACCCCGAAGGTGTTCTCTGGGTGCGCCGTCATCCAATTTCTACAAGTACCTTGGCAAGGCGCTCCCGATGATTGTCGCTGGTATCTCGGACAAGTCGGACATTATCTGCGACGTGGCCATGCACGCCGGCTTGAACGCTGCCAACGCCCGCGTGCGCTCCAACGCGAAGGACCTCTTGGTGTCACAGCTAGTTTTGTCAAGGCGGTTGTACATGTACCAGCTGCACGTCATTTTGCAGCAGCTTTAGAACCGGTGCTGATGAAAAATACAGTTCTCTTGATATATGTGTTTGCTCTCCTTTGCTTGGATGCAAGGCAATACTACGTACACTCGAAGCTCTTCGACTGGCTCCAAGAGCGTGATACCGCGCCATCGTGTACGAATCGCCTAGTGTACTTGCTTCTCGGCCATAGGTCTC
>NW_012156413.1:44035-45546 GCF_000151545.1 Saprolegnia parasitica CBS 223.65
GCGGTCCTTGGACACTGCCACGTGCAGTCTATGTTACCAATGCGGGTGCCACGTCATTATGCGTTGCGGAAGGACCTTCCAGAAAGCATAAAAGCTTGCCCGGACGTGGATTGGCCGTCTGCAGTCTGCTGCAAATCCTACGTGGGGAACACGAAACGACCTGATTTCATATCCAGATTGTAGCTATACAAGGACAAGCATGTATTGGAAGTATGGCTGGCATCCTCCCGGGGATATCCACTGCGTTTTTGGTTAAAACAACCAAAGACCGTTTTGACATTGTCAAACGTTGCTGTTAGACTTGGCAAGTGTTGAAAAAACACTTCCGGCGTGCTTCGTACATTGGCGGTTGAAATTCGGTGCTTTGCTTGGTACGACCCGACGCCTTGTAATCAGCAAACACAATTCTCGAATGGTTTCCATTCTACAGTCTTGTGGCTTTTACAGGCTAGGTTGTGCGGAGAAGCACCACTCAACACCAAGTGTACGGAACACTTTTTTTCATTTTTTCTCATTTTTCTATTTTTCTTCTTGGCCCGCGCCACCCGGTTGCGAAGTCGACCACATTGCGTTGGAAAATGCAATCACCGAGACTAGACACAGGGAACGAGGACGCCATGGAGAGTACGAAGAGAGAGGTCGCGTCGTTGTCCGAGCCGTGCACCGGAAGCGAGGCGCGATCCAAGATATTTGTATGGCACATGCCACGAATAAGATCGGAGTGCCATTTTTAAACCACTAACCGCGAGCCAACGGAACTCGGCCGCCGATCTCGCGTTTGAAATAAAGTCGCCCATACTTCGCACATTGATAGAACACACTTTGGGGAGCAGAGCAGACCACGCTACGCCGCCACTGCGGTCTTATGACGCGAGCAATGGTCGACAACGCATAGATGGCATTGCTCTTTAAGCGTTAAAAAGCAAATTGCCATATATATATTGTGCTCACCTTGCCACGTTCCCAGTTCATGCTGGAAGCGTGCCGACTCGACTTAGTGGGACTGGTTACCTACTGGGAGGTCGACAGGCGACTGGTCAAGCGCGATGCAGAGCTCGAGCTGCAGGCGTGCCCCGGTTGACTCGCTCGTTGTCGCTCTGGTCGTCTAGTTGAGGTGCTTTCGACGTTTCTGCCGCTCCGCGATGAGAACAGCGCGTCGTCAAAGCTTTCGCGCTTCTTGATCGTCTCTGTCGGTGTTTGGTTGCGATGGTTTTTGATCGCATGTGCCGTGCGCTCGCTGTCATGGCACTGCTTCTGCATATCCTTGTGCCCAGCGCCCCAAGCTTTGCCGCGACAAAGGCTTGCCGTTGGCAATGACCGAGAACCTCGTCACTGCTTTCTGTACTCCACAGACGTCCATGCCACGGCTGTCGATGTTGTGTCATTCGCATGTGGCTGGCTCTGAAAAGACAAAAAAGATTTTTCTCATCTTTGAAGAGTCCAAAATGCTATGTGATGTCGCCATGCGACCTCTGTAGCGAGAGCAAATGACAGCGGCAAACACTAGTTTG
>NW_012156413.1:56277-185752 GCF_000151545.1 Saprolegnia parasitica CBS 223.65
ACTGAAACAACAGTTAAGAGTTCTAAATGGATCATTAGAGAGATTTCGGAGCCATTTTGACAAGCTATGCCACCGACGTTGCTGTCGAGGCACGGGATTGCAATGATCCATTTAGAGCTCTTAACTGTTGTTTCAGTGCCGCATCATGGGGTCTTGCGATGTCTTACATTTACAGTTAATTCTGAGTATTAATGCGCCTGAAATACGCTAACATGCCATGCCTTCGCCGGGGTTCGAAGTGGGGGTACTCGACCTATTCATATCAACTCATTCAACAAAGTGCCTGAGTGAATAGCGATTCATTCAGAATGAGTCTACTGATGAGTACGAAACGCTACTCAACCGGTATTCATGCACTGTCGCTGTTCGGGTTGCTCTTGTGTCTATGTGTCTGATTCACTTTTGCAAAGTAGGCGTTTGGTGCCAAGGTTGTCGTCAGCTCCTATAAGGTAGCTATCGTGGACGATATGTCTCGATATTTCTGACCATATGTAGCGTATACAACATGTGGTAATATGAACGGCTCCTATGGTGTAATGGTTAGCACTCTGGACTTTGAATCCAGCGATCCGGGTTCAAATCCCGGTAGGAGCTCCTTTTTGCAAATTATTTTCATCTTGGCACATCAAGTTGTTTTATATTTCCAAAATGCCGTGCTCTATCTAGTCCCACGGCCGCCGGTACAAGGTCGCATTTTTCCGCCTCTGGGTGATCCTGTCCGGGGTCATGATGCACCTCGTGTGGTGTCACCGCAATGACTCTACAGGCACCGAACGAACTCGGTTTCTCCCAAACGTGACCTCGTCGAGATCTCGTTCTTCACCCTGTGGATGACGACCGTCGTGCGCCTCCAAGACGCCGACGACCCCGACGCGACGGCTACCAAGGCTGCTATCGTGATGCTCTTCCGACGTGCCCCGTATACCGCTGTCCAGGCCAAACATCCACGCTGTCTCGATCTCGAAACCTCGTTCGATGTGCACTAGGTCTTGCCTTGTATATGATACACTAGCTAAAGGATTGAACTTTGGCAATAGCAGTAGTAGTAGCTTTAATCATTTAATGCAGAATCCTTGTGCAGAATCTTTTTTAACAACTCCACCAATTGAGCCAAAGGAGCTTACAAATACTCCAAGCACACGTGCTCAACAATCACCATTTTAGCGATTTTATTCGGATCAATTTCGATTTGTCGCCGATACATGTACTTCTCACAATTGTACACTACACACGACTCCATTATGCGCGTCTCCTAGAATATTGTCAGCGATTTTACATGCCTTTTTCGCCTCCTTCAAGAGACCTGTCTGACCGGTGGAACGACCTGATTAGGGTCGTCAGTAATGTTTCCGATTGAGAGCTTTCTAATCATTAGACAAAAATCCGGTGAATTGGTCTGACGCGCCCTACGCACGCTGACGGGCATCATTGACACCCTTTTTTCCATGTGGCAAGATCCATGCTATTAAAAACATGTTGCTGAGTGTGTGAGAAACGAAAAAGGAGCTCCTACCGGGATTTGAACCCGGATCGCTGGATTCAAAGTCCAGAGTGCTAACCATTACACCATAGGAGCGCTTCCTGCCTGCCGAAGCGATAATATAATACCACTAGCATCGCCGTGACAGAGCCCGCACATCACTCTTGTACCTTGTGCACATATACAAACATACGCGTGCTAGCCCTCGACACGAGAAAAATCATTTCTCGCTCTTACCCAGACACTCTTCTTTCTTGCGCTCAACTGTCTATGACACCAGTCATCTCAGTGCTACAGTGCTACACTACTTACCACACCGTCGTACACGATGTGCATATCTGATGTTTCTGGACGACTTGCATATCGAGCTTCCAACGCAATTGTCACCGTCAAGCTGCAAAGCCGTTAGAGACAAACCAGTCAAGTCGCCACAACACGTATATATGAGCATACGTGCAAAGCGGCAATCCGTGGAGCCTTGTGTTGACGCTCCACTCTTGCTCATCATTATCAAGAGCCAGCTTTGAGCGTCTCTCGAAGACAAGGGCTCCATTCGCTCCATTCTCAATGGCTCTCCCGACTGTCTCCCGATCGTTGGGACCCTTTTTACGTTTTGCAATCCTTTGCCACCCATTTATCTTACTATTCATTTCTCTCTTATTTCTATTCTTTTCTATCTGATTTCTATCCATTTCTATCTTATTTCTATATGTTTACTGCCACTCGCTATCGCTTTGCATCGATTTGCTCTCATTTTGCTAACGTTATCGGTTAAAATGCACGGCCATGTGATTTGACGTTGATACAGCTTGGTGAATGCCACGTCATCTGATCTCGACAGCGATCTTGTCAGCCTGACGCTCCCAGTTGCTGTGTTGAAGGACGCGCGAGAAACACCGTCTCGGTGCAAGTCGCACAACGTCTTTTCATGCGCGAGCATCGGGGTTCTAGTACGAGGTGTCGATCCCAACAATATTACAAGAGTCCCGGACCACGCTGTTTTCTGTCCGCTCGAGGCTTGCGCAATGTGTCTGCCGTAGAACGCAGCATTGACGACCAGCGCGCGTCAACTCCATTCCACGATGCTTCCTCGGCAAAGGCGAGGTGTACATCCTACAAACATCTGCAGCGACTGGGTGTTTGCTCTAAAATCATCCGTAAAAATGTACCATCATCCCGCAGCGCACCTCGTGGGGAATGACAAAGTGCAAGACTGTGGCGGAGAAAAAGGAGCTCCTACCGGGATTTGAACCCGGATCGCTGGATTCAAAGTCCAGAGTGCTAACCATTACACCATAGGAGCTGACCTACAATCCCTGAAGATTATCTAGCTACCATATGGTCCTACAGCAGATGTTGAGCACCTGGTACACATCACACAAAGCAACGCTGTACGTCTTGTCTGTCCGCCTCATTCCAAGTTCTTTGGTATACCAAAACACACTGTTTGGTAATGAGCGGTAGCATCTGGCAACGATCGCCGGTTTCAACTCCTGCCACGGAGTCACGCCACGTTCCAAAGGTCTTCAACGCTGCAGTGGATCTCAAGGCGCAGCTGTCAAGTCAAACACGGTGTCGCCGCCGTGTAAATCGATTCAACAGCATTCACGTTAGCATACCGCAAAGGACTGTGCTCATCACCTGCCGCTTTATCCTTTTCGTCACTTGCTAATGTCACCGACGATGAAGCTGCAAGTTCCTCGCCAAAACGAACGCGTCGTATCCGTCGCATGTAATCGATAGCTCATCGCTTACTGCGCATTCGCATCGAACGTCCCACAACGCAGCATCATTATTCTGCTACTACTTTAACAGTACATGAGTCGTGCACAATTGAAATATTTTCTCGCATTTTTCTATTGGCCACAAGGATCACATTTATAGCCAATCCCGTGCGATCCAGACCACGCCACTCCACCGCGCGCGCGATGCTGGGCCGCTCGGTCGTCCATGTGGCGAAAGAAATAAATTCGCCCATACTTGGCACAGCGATAGAAGACGTCGTTGCGAGCACAAAATGCAACGTCCCGTCGCCATTGGAGGCGTATCGCGAGAGTTATCAGCGACGCCGTTATTGCGGCATGTGCCACATTTAGCAGCCAGTTTGCGGCACCGTACTGCAGCGACGAAGACGACGCGGCTCAACGCATGCATGTGTCCTACTGCACGCTCGCACGACCATGATCTCATGCTTCATGGAGGCGTCGGCGCTTGGCCGGCGCTTGGTCGACGATAACCCTGATGACGGTCTGTACCTGCCACGGTTCGTAACCGAGTTGGCACAATCCTCTGCTTGCGCTTCACGAAAAACCACACACAGCGAGGATAGTTTGAATCTGCAGGCGCCATTTGCGCTAGAGACGTGCGTCGACATCAAAAGGGATACAAAAAGCGAGTGTATTTGCGTGCGTCTAGCCCGGCGGCAGCTTGGAAATGTCCATGTCGTCGTCGTCGACGGTACTCACGCCGTCGTTGGCGCCTTGGAACGCAATCTCGACCGTCTTGTCCGTCACCGACATGACGCGATCCATTGCAATGACCAAGATCGCTGGATCTCGACGATACCCATGGGCTTGAGGAGCTCGAGGAAGGCCTCGATGCGGGGCGGCGTGCCTGCCAGCTGCACCATGACCTGGGCCGACGTCACATCAATCACCTTGGCGTCAAAGAGGCCCGCGAGCTCCGCGACCTCCGAGCGCGACCCGGGAAGGTGCGTCGAGACCTTGGCGAGCATGAGGTCGCGCTCGATGACGTTCTCGCCCGCGGCTTCTTGGCCCGTGAGGATCTTGACGGCAGCAACCTGGACGACGTCCTCGAGCTGCTTCTTCATGTTCCAGACGTTCTGGTCCGTGCCATGCACGACGACGCTCATGCGCGAGAGCTCGGGCACGTCCGTGCGCCCGACGACGAGGCTGTCGATGTTGTAGCCGCGGGCCGCGAAGAGGTTGGCGATCTCGGCGAGGCAGCCCGTCTGGTTCACGACGAGGGCCGCGATGACGTGGCGCCGGCTCCGGCTCGAACTCGTGAGCTCCGAGAAGCGTCGCAATGCACACCGCGCAAGCATCTTTTTTGGAAATGCCATGATGGCGTCCGCCGACGGATAACGTCCGGATACGGCGGCCGACTTCAACGCGATTGCGCAATCGGCTGGCGGCCGCGGGAAGATTTGTGTGACCCGCGGCGGCGATTGCGCAAATCGGTTGCGGGCTTTGTGGCCACCGAGTCGCCTCGGCTGGCTCGACACCCTTCCAGCTGCCGGCGTCAGATGCATGCAACGTTGGTGGCGTTCCAGCCTCGATTAAGAATGACTGAAAACGTACAATTGGACGACGAGGGTGTTCTGGCCACCGCCGCCCGACGCACCCGACAAAAGAGCTTTTGCGCCGTCGTACACTATGCTGGCTCTAGTCGCTGCATGGATAGTGGCTGGCTGCTCCACCTAAGACAACGCCCCATGAGTTCTCAGCTGCTACCATGGCTCAGTCGCATCATGTCGTCCATGCGCGGTGCCCGACTCGGACCAGCGTGCTACCTCAACTTCAACTTATCAAGCAAGTGTACTATTTTTTTCAATGCGTATTTAGTATGGAAAAGGAAGGACTTGGAGTTTGTGTTTATGACCAGATGGACGCGACCGCCGAGGCCAGCACGAGCGACGACGCCGCCGCCGTCAGCGTGGCCGAGTTGGACTTGGTCGCCGCCGGCGCTGGCGTCACCGCTGCACTGGCCGTCGTAGCGGCGACGATCGTCACCTTGGGCGCCGGGTGCGCGGGGTCGGAGAGGTTGCCGTTGGCGTCGGGCACGGACGTCCATGCGAGCGAGCCATTGCTGGTCATCTGCGTCGTGGGAAAGTAAAAGAAGGTGCCGACCGAGGCGTTGGGGAGCTTCATCTGGAGACCAAAGTCGGCGTAGAGCGCGTCCGGGAGCTCGCCGCCGTACCACGTGACCGTGCTGAGCGTCTTGTTGGTGGCGTCGGAGTAGCCGAGTTCGACCTTCCAGCCGCCGACGAGCTGCGGCTTGACCGACGTGACCTTGTCTGGGATCTGGACCGAGACGTTGGTCGTGATCGCGCCCGGGTACGAGTGCGGGACGCGGATCGTCGTCGCAAAGTAGCCGTTCGCGGGTGCCGTCGGCGGGTTGCACGAGACGTGGGCCGACGCCAGCGAGGCGAGCGAGAGCGCGAGGAAGGACGTGGTCGAGACCATATTTGTTGTTGTTGGCGATGGGAAATGAAAAAGTGAGCTTTCGGCAGCGAGCGATGGGCGACCGTCGCGCAGCTTCAACGAGTCGCCATTGCGCCGCAATTGTTGACGTAACATCTGGTGTAGATAGAAATTCGAGGTGATCGATATGTGCACAGGGTCAATGAGGCCAGACTCGTGATGCTGCAGCCGCAGATGCCTCGTCGATCTACGGAGAATAACAGAGGGTGTGTTCAGTAGCAGCAGCAGCTGCAGCCGTGGGATTCAGAGGACGACAGGCGCAGCGGGCATCGAGTATCGAGCCACGCACCTGGTTTTTCGTATTTCTCCGACAAGAAGCGACCCTTCCGCCGCTAGTTCGAGCGTCACCCAGTACAACAGCGCATACACCGAGTGAACGTTGAGGTGGTATCCATGTTAGATTCCTTTACCCATAAAGTTCGATGCAGGTCACCTTCCCCAGAGGCCGCCACCATCAAGTCAACAATTGCTGTTGAATGGTCGGTCGAAAGATTCCTTGATGCAGTGGTCAGTCGAGGATGCTCAACGCTTTCGGTGGCTGGGAGCGCTCGCGCGTATTCCCAGCAGTTCGCACCTGCAGCAAGCTACAGTACACTATACTGGCGCATGGACGAAATTGCTGCATGGTATGCGCCGTCGGAACCTCTATGATGCGCATTTGTGCGGCAACCTCGTAATATACTCTGTTTCACATTCTGGATGCCACATAGGCTATGGAAACGTTGTTTTCAATTTAAATACTGTATGCTCATCTTACGCGATCGAGATGCCTGCGAGCTTGGCGGCGACGAGCGAGATCTGCTTGACGAGGAGGGGCGCCATCGGTAGCTTGCGGGCTCGTAGCACCGGTACGCAGAGCAGTTTGAGCACGATGGGAAGCTTGAGCGCCACGTCGCCTGTATTGGGCGCCCAGTCTCTTGGGAGCGTCGAGTGCACTTGGAGAAAGTTGTGGGCCACGACATCGCTCGGCGCCGTCCCGTGTGTGAAGACGCTGCTTTTCACGCGCTGGTAAAAGGGGCCGAGGTCCTTGGCGTCCGCCAGCCGCGCGCACGCTTCCAAGAACTCGGGAAATCCGATCTTCTTCCACTCTTCTCCGTCCCCAGTCGCGTCAAACACCTACAACGATCCAGTGAGCTCAACCTTATCGAAACAGAGTGCTCCGAAGCAGAATATGATGTAAAACAGAATATGAAATCCAAACCACATGCTCACAAACAGAATATGGACTCAAAACAGAAAAAAAAATGCGGAGCAGAATACCAAAACAGAATATGGACTACGCACCTCGGTTTCTTTGGCGCGCATGAGCGCGAGCTTGACGTCGCGCGTCGCGAGGCCTTCGTCAATGATCTGCGCTTGCTCACAGAGGCTGACGAACTCGGCGTAGCTGAGTCGCTTTCCGCGGCCGTCGCCGACGTCGATGGACCCGGCAAACAGTGTAAAGAGCTCTTTGAGGACATGCAAGTGGTCCTTTAAGATGGCGTCGAGCGCTGGCGTGTGGAGCGCCGCTCCGCGATAGGTCTGGCTGTCGTGCCACGTCGCGCGCGTCACGTGCTGCTCGATCAAGAGCTGCACGGCGGCGGCCACAGTTGGTGCGCGCTTCGATTTGAGAAATTTCGACGACGCGAGCGCGACGAGCGCCTCGAGAAACTGAAAACGAATCAAGCTCCGGCGCGTGTTCCATTTGAGTTTCGGGCCGGACGAGCTCGCGGCGATGAAGCACATTTCGGCTTCGGCGCGCGTGCACGTGTTGGCGTCGACAATGTCGGCGTCGGCTAAAAAGTCGGCGAACGCGTTCGAGGCGAGCGTGAACGGGTCCGCGCCGCTATCGGTTTCTTTGTATCAATGTATCGATAAATCAAGTACCCGCTCGTCGCGTAGTGCCGAAACACGTCTTTGAGCAAGGCAAAGTGGCTGCTCAGGACCGCCTTGAGCGCGTCGACGTGCCCTGCTTCTTTGGCCATTCGGGACAGCTAGTACGGTGATTGGTGCAGAGCAGTGGCGGATGCGTGACGCGTACCCGTGACGTCGACCAGTCGACTTCGAACGCCTCCGCGAGCACGGACGCCGTGTCTTGGTGGTAACTCGCAAAGACAGACTTGGGAAACCAGTCGTCGACGCGCCCGGGCGCCGGTGTCGCGAGGCGCGGGAGCGCCTTGGACGCCGACGCGTCATCGCCAACGACGCAGAGCGTGTTGACGAGCGACTGGTGCGGGAGCTCGAGGTCGCGCGGGCGGTTCTTGACGCCACCCCAGAGCCGGCTCTGGAACGGCGCCGTGACGTGCGCGTCGGTCGTGACGACGGCATCGTCGACGACAAAGAAGAATTGGGAGGTCCCCGGCGGCACCATGCGGTACACTTCCCACACGTTGGGCTCCGTCGCGCTCGGGCAGAGGTGGTGCGGCTTCCAATAGTCAAACTCGGCGCGGACGACGACGCTCTTGGGTCGTTGGCCACTTTGGCGCCACAGCAGCCTACACAGCTCTTGTAGACAGTAGTGCAGCAGATACGATGACGCACCGCGTCTCGACCCAGTGCTCGCAGAGCCAGCAGTTGGACCGCTTTTCCCAAACGAACGGGCGGTCGACGTGGCTGCCGGCATCGCCGATGCGCGTGAAAATATGGGCGAGCGCCGGGTCGTTGGGCGTCGCGTTTGGGAGCACAAAACCGTATGCGTCGACCTCGACGTCGTTGCCGGCAAGGTGCAGGCCCCGCAGCGTCTGGTTGGACGCGAGCGCGGCGCCGAGGCTGTCGCAGTCGCCGGCGCGGAGGCGGTTGTGGCTCACATCCAGATGCGTGAGCACCTTGTTCATTTGGAGAGCATCGCAGAGCGCGACGAGCGCCTCCGACGACGCGAGCGATCCGAATGAGTTCCACGACAGATCGAGCGTCCGCAAGGTCGAGCTACGCGATGGTCGATCGGTCCATGCGAACACGAACATGCGAAGAGCGCACCAGTGCTGGAGGCCGCGCGCGAGGTGCGCCGCCCCCGCGCCTCGAATCTTGTTCCACGAGAGGTGCAGGGAGGTGAGCGCGAGCACGTACTTGAGCGCGCTTCCGAGCGCCATTGCGCCTTCGTGGCCAATGTTGCACCGGCTACTGTAGCATGAGTCGCTGCAACCACACGGAACGCTGCTACGTGAGGTTGAGCGTCTGCAGCTGCGGCGAGTCGGCCAACGCATTCGCCAAGAGCACGATCGGCTTGTCGCCGAGGAGGTTGTTTTCAAGGTTGAGCTCCAGCAGCGGCGAGTGCGACGCCGAGAGCAGCGGGAGCAGGTGCACGACGCCGCCGAGGCCGAGGTTGTTCCAGGACAAGTCGAGCGCCTGCACCGAGCTTCCGAGGAGCGCCGGCGTGAGCTCGCCCATGCTGGCGGTCGTGAGGCGATTGCCCTGCGGTGGATGAGGATGAGAAGGAGTCGATGCGAGCGTACGTGGAGGTTGAGATGCGTGAGCGTCTCGATACCGGCCAAGCTCTCGGCGAGCGCACCCACGAGCTGGTCGCCCATGCTGTACGAGCTAATGCAAGATGCGTTGTCGACAGCGTAGTCATAAAGGCGTCTACCCGAGGTGCAGGCGACCGCTGCGGCACTTGGCCCGTGCTTTCACCACGATCGGCTCGGGCACCAGGTGCAGCTTGTGGCACTTGTCAGCGAACAGACTCGCCGGCGTGAGCGCGCTACGCAGCCGCGTGACGCAGCAGTCCCACAGACGTCTCACTGTACCGCGGCGCGTCGGGCTCGTGAGAGAGGCGGCGGCCCAATTGACGTGGCCGTTGACCGCTCTCTTCGCGCGACGACGGCGCACTCTCGTCGTGGACGATCGGGACGACTTGGTTCTTCGCGTAGACGTGGTCGTTGCTCTTGCTGCGCTTCGGAGGAGCTTCGGTCGCGAGGACCACTGGTGTCTGGAGAGGCGCTACGGCGGGTGGTGTCGTCGTCTTGTGGAGCATGAGCTCCATGAAGGTCGCGTTGGAGCGCTGGCCGTGTGGCCGGCGGCGGGCGACATTCGGGACACCGGGCACGGTTGAGAAGAGCTCGGATGCATTGTCGTGGTAGGTGGACTTTTTCTCGCCGTACGAGCGCAGGCCGAGCTTGACGGCCATCGCCGCCGCCTCGTCGCCCATGCTTGTACCGTATTTTGCCACGTATAAATAGCCAAGCTCGACCGTGCAGTCTGTCAACCACGCTATCAAGGGCGGTACTCGAGCTACCCTTGACAGTCGGTCGCCTCGGTTCTCGGTTCTCCGTACCCGCAGCGATGGACCGCCGAGTCCGACCACCGCGCGGCTTATGCCAATACCTCAAAGATCCCAAGACGCAGTTATAACAGCAAGTACGACAAGACAGACGTTCTCGCAGTATCACACGCAGAGGAGTCGGTAGACGGCGACGGCGTTGAGGCCGACGATGAGCGCGTAGCAGGCAAAGAGGAAGCCCGGCATCTTGGTCAGCGGCGGCGAGGCGTCGAGGACCACGACGGGCGGCGCCAAGTCGTCGAGGCACGTGACGGCATGCGCATACTCGAGCGGCGCGGCCCGCTGCACGAGGGCGGCGAGGAAGGTGTTGACGCGCAGCGCCTGCAGATGGGACGCCTTCATCGGGGCACGGCAGACGGGACAGGCGATCGCGCAAGGCGACGCGCGTAGCCGGCGGACGCAGCGCAGGTCGAACGAGTGGCCGCAGGCGAGCGTCGCGGGCGTCGTGAGCACGTCGAGGCAGATGGCGCAGCGGATGTCGTCGACGTCGACCTCGACTAGCACCATGGTGCGACAAAAGAATGGATGTTGCGATGCAAATGAGAAGATCGAAGAAGAGAACGACGTTACGAGACAGATTAACAGGCCATAGGGGGTGCAAGCTCGAGGATCGGCGCGAGGCTGCACTTGGAGTACCCATGCTTCTTGGCGAGAGGCGGCTCGGCGAGCTGGAGCTGGCGGAGGAGGCACGGGATGCGACCTTCGCGCCGGTCGCGAGGGGTGATGCTGAGGTAGCGGACTTGGCCGCTGGTGAAGAAGCGCTGGAGGAGCCAGTGCGCTTGCGTCGCCACGAGCGTGCAGTTGCGGTAGAGCGGATTGGCGCCGATCTTGAGGAGCGCCTCCATGTACGCGTGGAGGTCGGCCGCGCGCTGCGAGAGCACGTCGTCCGTGTGGAAGAGCTTCTTGGCCGGGAACGGGATCGCGCGCAGCTTGGAGGCGAGGCCCTTGCAGTAGTGGCAGTGGGGCGCGTCAAAGACGTCGTCGAGGTTGTCGCGCAGGTCGGCGACGACCGAGTAGCGGCGCTTGACCTCCCAGAGGCCGCGGCCGCGGCTGTCCTCGACGACGACCGCGTACTCGGTGTAGTCGCCGGCCTGCTGCGGCACGACGCAGTGGATGAGGTACCCCTTCATGCTCGTCGGCTTCTCGGGCGCCGCCTTGGGCTTCGGCTTGGCCGTCCCGCTCGTCTCCGTCACGATCCCGCGGCCCACGACATGGCGTATCATCCAGGCTTTTGCTCAAATGAAGAAACTCAACTCAAAAATGGATGCGAAAACGACGCGCGCTGATTGGCTCGCTTCGCTTCTCAGCGCGCGACTTCAACGTCCGCGGAACGAGGTTTGAAATTTATTACGTCGACCTATTTTCGGCGACGGCGGGTTGCGTCGACGTAAATTGAAAGCGTACGTTGGGATGGAGAGATTCGACGAGCGATTGATTCCTCAAGCCTCCCTTGCTTGCGTTCGCGACGGCAAGGCAACCGCTGGGCTGCAAGCGTTTGTCCCTTTAATGAAAACGTGATAAATCGCACTTGGAAGTCTATCACATGCGCGCAAGCCAGAGCCAGAGTGATGTGGCGCGACTCAGATGCAGAGCGTCAAGAATTCATCCGCGGAGGGCGACTGCAGTGGGACGACGTGGCGCGGGTTCGACGGCGCTGGGTAGGACTGGGTGAGTCCTTGACGTTCGGAAAGGTGGACGAACGACCAGCGCATTTCCATGAATATCTCGGAGCCAAGGCATAATCAAGGGTACATAAATTTTTGTACCCTTGGCACAATGGAGCCAAGGAAGGAATCTTCGGGCGAATCTGCTGCGCCACTACCAACGCTTGCCGGACACTGGACACTGGACACTGGACACTGGACACTGGTTGTGGCCATTTGGGTTGTGGCCGCGTCTTTTTCTTCGGTAGAAGCGACTCGGCTGGTTTTTTAAAAATAATAAAGAATGCCAATTGAGAAACAAAATAAAAAAAAGAGGGCCCCAACCGGTGATCGAAACCGGGACCTCCTGCACCCAAAGCAGGAATCATACCACTAGACCATTAGGGCTCTTCATATTACATACCGTTTGTGTGACGTATCAATTTGTGATAGAATATGATTGAATTTTGAATGAACGGGTGAAACTTGCTGTGCGCGAGATGAGACGACATGCTGCTCGTTTCAAGAGATGCTAGTATGTGTAGAGGTATGTTATCGAGTCGATTCGACGACGGTTTGCGTCGTATGGTGACGAAAACGGTGGTGGCCATTTCGTGGTGGATTTGAGATTGAGTTTGAGCTTTGGTCCAATTCAAAATATTGGGCGCCAATTGTCCAATCCGGTTGGCGCGTCCGGATACGGTGCCACCACTGGGCTGGCAGCATATCCGGAGGCGCAAGGGGCGGAGCATGTTCGTCGAGGAGGTCATCATCGACGGCTTCAAGTCGTACGCGACGCGCACCGTCGTCTCTGGCTTCGACCCGCGCTTCAATGCCATCACGGGCCTGAACGGCTCCGGGAAGAGCAACATCCTAGACGCGATCTGCTTCGTGCTGGGCATCACCAACCTCTCGGCGGTCCGCGCGGCCAACCTCCAAGAGCTTGTGTACAAGCAGGGCCAAGCCGGCGTGACCAAGGCGAGCGTGACCATCGTCTTCAACAACAGCGACGCGGCCAAGAGCCCGGTGGGCTACGAGCAGTACAAGCAGATCTCGGTCGCGCGCCAGGTCGTGCTCGGCGGCAAGAACAAGTACTTGATCAACGGCCACACGGCGCAGGTCAGCCAGGTGCAGAACCTCTTCCACTCGGTGCAGCTCAACGTCAACAACCCGCACTTCCTCATCATGCAAGGCCGCATCACCAAGGTGCTCAACATGAAGCCGCCGGAGATCCTTGGCATGATCGAGGAGGCGGCGGGGACACGCATGTACGAGAACAAGAAGCAGGCCGCGCTCAAGACGATGGCGAAGAAGGAGAAGAAGGTCGACGAGATCAACAAGATCCTGGCCGACGAGATCACGCCGACGCTTGAGAAGCTCCGGAAGGAGAAGCGCAACTACATGCAGTGGGCCGCCAACAACACGGAGGTCGAGCGCCTCACGCGCTACTGCGTCGCGTACGACTACACAAAGGCCTTGGGCATCTCGAGCAAGTCGAGCACCGAGCTCTCGGACCTGCAGGCCTCGCTCGCGGCCGCGCATGCCAGAAAGGCCGAGCACGTCGCTGCGATTGACGCGCTCGCCGACGAGATGGACGAGATCCAGAGCACGCGCGACGCGCAGCTGCAGGGCGACTTTGACGAGCTCAAGAGCAAGGAAGACGCGATCGGGCGCGACGTCGTCAAGCTGCGCACCAAGGCGACCAACCACGCGTCAACCGTCGGCGCCGCCAAAACGCAGCTGGCGACGCTTCACGAACAGGCGGCCGACCTCGACCAAGCGATCGCGTCGCAAGAAGCCTCAATTGCGGCCTTGATGCAGCGCGGCGAGAGCATCGAGGCGACGCACACGGCGCGCGCTCAAGCCGTGACGGACCTGAGCGGCGAGATCCAGGCGCTCAACGCCGGCGTGAGCAGCTCAAGCTCCAAGCAGTCGCTCACGGACCAGCTCGCGACCAAGACGCGCGAGCTCCAGGCCACAAACACGCACATCCAGCAGCTGCAGCTCAAGTTGTCACACCACGTGACGTCGGTGGCCGCCAAGCAGGCGCAGCTCGCCAAGACCAAGAGCCAAAACAAGGCCATCGAAGCCAGCGAAGCGACGCTCTTGGGCGACGTGCAACGCCTCGAGGAGCAGGTCGCGGACCTCGAGCGCCGCTTCAACCCCGGCGCGGAAGCCGAGTTGCGGGCGAAAAGCGACGACCTGCAGCGGCGCGTGGGGCAGCTGCAGCGGGAGTTGGACGACGCCACCGCCAGCGTCGCCGCGCGCCTTCGCCTCGACTTTGACACGCGGGCGGTCAACCCACGCGGCGTGCACGGCATGGTCGCCAAGCTGCTCTCGGTGCGCGACGGCGCCCACGCGACCGCGCTGGAAATGGCGGCGGGTGGAAAGCTGTACCAGATTGTGGTCGACAACGAGCACACGGGCCAGGCTCTCATCGAGCGCGGGAAGCTCAAGGGGCGCGTGACGGCCATTCCGCTCAACCAGATCACGCACCGGACGCTCACGGCGGCGCAAGTGGCGGCCGCGCAGCGCATTGCGCGCGACAAGCGGGGCAAGGCGTGGCCGGCCCTGGATCTGATTGATTACGATGCCGCGGTCGCGCCGGCGATGGCGTACGCCTTTGGCGCGACATTCGTCTGCGACTCGAGCGCGACTGCCGAGGCCGTCACGTTCCACAAGGACGTCCGGGCGCGCACGGTGACCCTCGAAGGCGACTCGTTCGACCCGGCGGGCACGCTCCAGGGCGGGTCGGCGCCGAAGAACCACAGCGCGATTCTGAGCCGCGCGCACGCCGTCGCGGGCCTTGCGAAGAAGCTGGAGCGCGCGCGCGCCGAGCGCAACGCTGTCGCGGACGAGCTCGACGCGATGCGCGACGACGCCATGGCGTACGCCGACCTTCAGCGCAAACTGGACCTCAAAGCGCACGAGCTCTCGCTGCTGCGGCGGCAGATCCAAGAAACCTCGTATGCCCAGATCCAGGCCGAGCTCGCGCGACTCGAAGCCGACCACGCCGCAGCCAACTCGGACCTCGCGACCGCGACGGCGTCCGTGCCGACGCTCGAGGCCGCGATCCGCGCGCTGCAGGAGGACATTGCGTCGATGGCGACGGGCCGCGAAGGTCGGCTCAAGTCGCTGGGCGTGCGCCTCAAGGACGCCAAAGCGGCGCTCGTCTCGGCGGCGTCATCGCTGCAGACGCACACGCAGTCGGTCACAGAGCTCAAGCTCGAGCTCGACACGATGCGGGACGAAAAGACGGCGCTCTTGGAGGCACTCGCGGCGGCCGACACGAGCCTCCAGTCGCTGCAAACCGAGTCGGACAAGGTGCGCAGCGCGCTTCGTGGCATGGAAGCCAGCCTGGCCGAGGTCTCGGCGCAGCTCCAGGCGCAGCGCGCGAGCTTGGCGCAGTGCGACGAGGAGCTCAAGGGTCTCCAAGCCACGCTCGAGGCGCGCCAGAAGAGCGTGCGGGACGCAGACCTCGAAGCGAAGAAGATCGACGGGCGCATCGGCCGCATGCAGAAGACACGTCGGCCGCGACGTCGCTCGTCGAGAACCTCCAGAAGCAGCACCCGTGGATTGCGACCGAGAAGGAGTACTTTGGCCGCGACCAGTCGGACTTTGATTTCAAGCGGCTGGAACTCAACGTGGCCAAGAGCCGGCTCGCGGAGCTCAAGGACGCGCAGGGCTCGCTGGCCAAGAAGATCAACAAGAAGGTCATGGGCATGATCGAGAAGGCCGAGTCCGAGTACCAGAGCTTGATGGAGAAGCGGACGATCATTGAGAAAGACAAGACCAAGATCAACTCTGTCATTACCGAGCTCGACACGAAGAAGAACGAGGCGCTCGAGATCACGTGGCAAAAGGTCAACAAGGACTTTGGCTCGATCTTTGCGACGCTCTTGCCGGGCACGAGCGCCAAGCTCGACCCGCCGGACGACGGCTCGATCCTCGACGGGCTCCAAGTCAAGGTCGCGTTTGGCGGCGTCTGGAAGGAGAGTCTCACGGAGCTCAGCGGCGGCCAGCGCTCGCTGCTCGCGCTCTCGCTCATTTTGTCGCTCTTGCTCTTCAAGCCCGCGCCCATGTACATCCTCGACGAGGTGGACGCGGCGCTGGACCTCTCGCACACGCAGAACATTGGGCAAATGATCCGGTCGCACTTTAGCCACTCGCAGTTCATCGTTGTCTCGCTCAAGGAAGGCATGTTCAACAACGCCAACGTGGTCTTCCAAACCAAGTTTGTCGACGGCGTCTCGACCGTCGCCCGGTCCACGCCCCACGGACGCTAAGAACCGACGTTGATCCACGTTTTTCGGAGCGATATTTTTTTGGTGTTGTTGGGACTGCATCGGCCACGACATGCACGGCTCATCGTATGAAATGTGGGCCCAATAGATCGATACACTGATACATTGATAGTTTGATAGTTGGATGATTGATGTGGCGTGCAACACGAACAGATGCAGAAGCAGCTACGTGGCGGGCTCGGCGTCGCGGACTTCGGTCGTGACACTGTCGACGGCGATGATGGCTTTTTGCCGCCGTGCGAGTTCGAGGACGACGCGGAACGACGGCAGCGGTGCGCCGGTCGTTCGTACTTTGGCCAAGTAGGCGTCGGCGAGCGCGAAGGAGGTGGCGCGCCACCAGAGGCGCTCGATGTGGAAGCGGACGTCGTCGTGGTACTTGCGCCGACAGATGCGCCGGTGCAAGCGGGCCTCCTTGACCTTCTCGAGGAGGACGCCGAAGAGGATGAGCGAGATCGTTGTGCAGTTGGAGACGACGATGATGGCGGCGACTTGGTCGAGGTTGAGACTCCGCGCGTTGCCGACGTTCATGCGCACGAGAAGGCCGGCTACCGAGCCCGACGATCGATTCTTGCATTTTAAACAATTCAAATCGTACCGAAGAGCGTGACGAAGAGCTGCATCTGCGCCATCGCTGCGACCGCGTTGTTGGAGCCTTCCTTGTACGGCTGGACCGCGAGCAAGATGGACATGTAGATGAAGCTAGGCATCCCTTGTCAATGGCAAGAGAAGACCATGTATGTACATGATGATGAGCCCGACAACGACTTGGGCGATCGAGCCCTGCCCGACGAAGACGATGACACCGTTCATAAAGAGCTTCCTGCGACCACCGGCTCAGCGTTTCTTCCTTGCATAAATAAACGTACCGGACGAGGTCGACGATTTCGAAAAACCAGAATTCATCCTTGTCTACAACACGTGGGTCGTTCAGTTTTAATGTCGGACTATCGCAGGAGGTACAGGCGTGGTAGATAAAGCCGACGCCGGCGACGACGCTCGGGTTCTACGAGGCGTGACGCACCGCTGTCATGAGATCGGTGGTACCCGGAGGTTGCGCTTCATCATATAGCGCGAGAGGAGGTCGTCGGCAAAGGCCATGTTGCGCTCGTCCCAGTGCAAACCGTTGGCCTCGTAGTCGATCTTCATGGCGTCGATCCACTTGGCGCGCGCGAGGTCGTGCTTGCCGTCCCGGAGCTGCTTCATCTTGGCGCGAACGCCGTTGTGGCGCTCGCGTAGCAGGATGAGAAAGCACGTGAGCGGCACCCCTAGCCCCGATTATTTATATATACATACAAAATCTATCACTCCAGTACGTACCGAGGATCCAGCCGACGCAGCCGAGGGCGCCGACGGCGGCGCGAAGGTACCACTCGCTGCTGTAGCAGAGGTAGTCCATGTCAGCGACCAGGTGAAACCCGGCGCCGATCTCGAGGCAGTTGAAGAGGTCGAGGATCTTCTTGCTCACGGCCGGGTAAAAGACGAGCGCGAGCCAGAAAAAGATCTTCCAGCACTTGTTGCAGTACGTTTGAAAGTTGAGCCGGAGCCGGAGCCGGGCCTGCCAGAGCCGCAAGTTTGTCCGAATCACTTGTCGTCGGATCGCCTCCGACTCGAGGACGTGGGTCGTCGGGCACTGCGTGTGCGTGGCAGCGTACGTCGGCAGAAGCGGCGCGGCCGCGTGCTTTTCAAACACGAGGCGGTGGAGTCGCTCCAAGCGCGTGAGCGGCTGGGGGGCCACATGCGCGGTCTCGGTGATGATATCGAAGTTTGGGAGACCGCAGCGCGGACAGTGGCGCGGGACGCGGTGCAGCTTGCGTCGGTAGAGAAGTACGCCGATGCGATACGCGCCGTACAAGAGCACAAACAGAATCGCCGTGATCCCGAGCGTGAGCCTATAACATAGTACGGCACCATGAGAACGCAACATGAGAACGGCAGCGGACTCGAAGTCGACGTAAAAGTTGTAGCGCCAGACGCAGTCAATGTGGGGAATCGCGAGAAAGCTGAAGTTGAACTTGAGGAAAAACTGCATGAAGACCGCGACGTCGGACGGCCACTCGATGTCGTACGTGTCCTTGAAGCTCGCAAAGATCTGGAAGAAGCTCACGAGGATCTTGAACTTTTCCGGGTTGACGCTCACGGCCGGCGGGCGCAGGCGCTTGATCTGGAACAGGTTGGCCGGCGTCGCGCGCAGCGTGAGCTTCCTTCCCGGCGACACCCGCTTCCAGAGATCCGAGACCGGGCGCAGCACGAAGCGTTCCAAGTACGTCGGCGCGTCCGAGTCAGCGAGACTGTACGCGAACGGCTTGTCGGCCTTGGCGGCTTTGGCCTGCGCCATGAGAACGCTGTCGGTGCCTGCCCGGAGGTAGAGGAACGCCCCGGAGATGGCGGCCGCGACGAAGAGCACTGGTAGCAGCAAGTAGCCGTAAAAGGCGCTCGACGCTTCCGGAGTGCACACTACGTAGTATGAATGAGACTCCGCGGTGCCACGAAGGCATGGTTGTGCACCGGTGCACGAGCCGTCGGCCAGCTTTTCGAAGCCCGGGTCGCACGACGAGCAGAGCACGTTGCGGAAACCGGCGGCGCATTTGGCGCCCGGGCTGTTAACGAACGCGTGGCCAACGTTGGCCTTGCACGCCGACGCCACCTACGGAAGCGGGTCAGACCCCGGGGCACACGCCGTCGCGCGTACGGAGCACGTGTAAAAGTTGTAGCCCGACGAGCACGTAAAGATGCGCTCCGACGGCCAGTACGACTCGAACGTCGACGCGTTCAAGCAGGAGCGAATGCGTTCGAGGCGCGTCTCCGGTGTACCGCCGGGGCACGGGTCGCCACGTGCAAAGGCCGATTCGTCGTCGCAGAGTGCGCCCATCTTGGACGCCGGTGCGTCGTTGAGAAAGAACCCTTGTTGCGTACTCGGGTAGTCGACACCGGTGTACGCGACGCCGGTGCCGACGACGGTCGATTGGAGACACGTGGCCCCCATCGGACACGGGTGGCAGCTAATGCCGTCCAAACTACAGTGGATACACAGTAAGTCTTCGCTATGAACGACGCGGGACCGTACCTAAAGCTGCCTTGGGGACACGGAATGCATTTTCTAGGACCATGTCAACGCAAGAACAAGCACCGGTGTTGTCGTACCCGGCGTTGAGAGAGTACCCCGGGTTGCACGGGTTGACCTGAATGTAAATGTCGATGGCCAATTGACGGTCGTTGTAGAGCGTGCACGCTGCGTCAAAATGGAACGCCGACGATTTGGCCGTCGCCGCCACCTGCGCCTGCGCAAACGTCACAAAGCCAGCGCTCGCGGCGATCTGACCCGCGGGGGTAAAATCAATCGCATACGTTTCGCGCAGGTCCTTGTACAAGCGGCAGGTGGTCTGCCCATCGAGGACGCTTCGGGCGCCGTAGTAGTCGACGGTTAATATCGTGGGCCACGGCGTCGTCGAGGCGTTGGGATTCCAGAGAGTTTGGTCCACGTTGGACGCATTGGTCGTCATTAGCACGCCGCTGGTGACGTTCGGTGGCCACCACCCAGTCGTGATGTTCATTGGGTCCGTTGCCAGCGACGCAGTTGCCGCAAACGCGCACCCGGCGCAGGCGTACACCGGTGTCGCCTCGTCGTAGCGCCAGAACACATCGCTTCCGAGCGCCGCCGCGTTGCCACTGCACGCCAGTGACGTGTGCGAGACGCCCGACGTCGAGTTCATGTAAAAGCCGCCGCCAGTTGATGACGCGTTGTTGTCGACGATCTGGACGCCGGCCACAGCCACGGTCGCTTGACCGGTGGAGTAGACGCCGCCGCCCATCTTGGCATGGTTGCTACGAAGAAGCCCGTCGGTGGCGGCGAGCTACATACACACGTTGTCTTCGATTTCAAACGGTAGGAGGTACTACCGAGGCCGCATCGCCGAGGTAGACGCCGCCGCCGCGCACCGCGCTGTTGCTGACAATCGACGTATTGTCCCACGCGACGGCGGCGGCGTCGGCGAGGAAGAGCGCGCCACCGAGCGCCAGCGCCGAGTTGTTGAAGAAGAGACATTGGTGCAGCAAGAGGGTTCCGTTGGCTTGGGCGACGGCCCCGCCGTCGGTGGCGGCAAAGTTGTGCTGGAAGACGCAGTCAACCACGTTGATCGTCGCCTGGCTATACATTTGGAGCGCGCCGCCGGTAAAGGCGACGTTGCGCTCGAAGAGCGACGCTGAAATCGTCGCTGCGCACGTTTCAAAGTACACGACGCCGCCTTCGTTGTAGCCGTAGATGGTCACGCCGCCGTTGGCGCGGAACGTCGAGTTGCGGATCGTGGTCGCCGTGTCGCGGCTCCCGAAGAGCGCTACGCAAAACCGAGTGGTTCTATAGCGTACGTGGGGGAAGGGATGTACCCGAGCCGAGGCCGCTCGCAAGGTTGAACTCGAACAAACTCGACTCGACGCGCAGCGCGTTGTTGATCCCGATGTCCAGGAACACGGCGCCGCCTTGGTCCTGGGCCGTGTTTCGACGGACGACGGTCGTTGTCAGTGCGAGCTGCGACGCGCCGTCGAGGTTGACCCCGCCACCGTTGTAGTTGGCGGTGCAGTTTTCAAGCAATGACGCTGTCATCGTCACGACCGCGACGTTGGTGACAAAGAGACCGCCACCAAACTCAGTGGCGGTGCAGTTCGAGACCGTGCTATTGATGACGGCCAGCGCCGCGCCGTCGATGTAGATGGCGCCGCCGGAGCGCGCATAACCGAGTTGCAACGTGGAGTGTTCGATGATTACGCTGGTGAGGTCGTCCTTGATGTACAAGAGGCCGCCGAGACTGGCCACGCTGTCGGGCTCCATCACAGAGCCGGACACAAGCGAGTTGGAGAGGACGACATGACTACCACCTTGAATGTTGAAGGCCTACACAAACAGTAAGGATGCGAAGGATAAGTGCCGATGTGCGTACCGCGCCGTTGTAGTTGGAGTTGATGCGACTCTTCGAGATGGTGCTACTGTCAAGAGCGACGTTGCTACCGAGATCGATGCAGAAGGCCCCGCCGTTGCCCGCACCGACGGCGTTGTCGAAAGCCGTCATGGCGGTCCCGGTCAAGTTGGTGCGCGTGATCCAGACTGCGCCACCGTCTTGCGCAGACGCAGAGTTGTTGAACAGCGTTACGTTCGAGACCGTCACAACGCTCGTGCCCTCCGGGAAGACGTTGCTTTCGCCCGCGATGCGGATCGCGCCGCCGCCGCGCGTCGCCCTGTTGTGGGCCAGTGTCACGTCGGTGAGCGATAAGGACGATCGCTTGGCAGCGTACAGAGCGCCGCCAATTACAGCGACGCTGTAGCGTATCGTAGCATGCGACACGGCAGAGCGCGCCGCGACGTCAACGTACAGACTGCCTCCGTGGAAGCTACGACCGCCCGAGACGTCAACCCCCGCGATGGTCGCGTTGGCAGCCTCGAGGATACCAATGTTGGCGCCGTTGCCGCACACGGACGCGATGCATACGTTGTTGCTGGTGACGGTTGACGCGCCGCTCACGCCGACGAAGCGCGATACGCCGCCGAGGGCGAGTCCGCCAAACTTGGACGCCGTGTTCGAGGCAATGACGACCGACGAGTGGGATACGTCGGCGTTGATGAGAACGAGACCGCCGCCCAAGAGACCAGGGGTGATGTGGTTGTTGGACACCGTGGTGGCGGCCACGGACACGGTCGCATTCACGATGTAAGCGCCGCCGCCGGTCGTCGACGCCGTGTTTTGATCCAGCGTGAGACGCTGCAGCGACGCAGTGGCATTTGAAACATACAATGCACCACCGAGCGCCGCAAACCCCGTCGTCATGGTGACTGCCTCGAGCGTGGACGCTCCTGTGATTGCGCCGTTGCCGCCGCCGCCAATGGCCGTATTGTCTGTGATCTGCGCGACGTCGGTGGGGGTTGCGGGAAGGAGCGCGCTCTCGTCTAGTGCCACGCCACCGCCGTAGCCTTGGCTTATACACGCCGTGATGACTAGCGACGTGTGGTGCAGAGTCGAGCTTGACAGAGCAAGTCCGCCACCCGAGTTGGCGCTTCTACTGGTCGTCACTCGTACGTTTCGAAGCGTGCCACTGCTGTTCCTGCTGGCATAAATACCACCACCGACGTCGGTGGCGGTGCAATCTGACATGATTGCGTCGACGAGCGTGAGCTGCGCGTTTAAAGTGGCGAAGCCGCCGCCGCGGGAT
Organism: Saprolegnia parasitica CBS 223.65; assembly: GCF_000151545.1. Taxonomy (NCBI): domain Eukaryota; phylum Oomycota; class Saprolegniomycetes; order Saprolegniales; family Saprolegniaceae; genus Saprolegnia; species Saprolegnia parasitica. Next base: position 78,378 of record NW_012156413.1, read on the forward strand.
GCTGTGCACGCCGCAATCGTGGCGCCCGCGACACGAACCGCGCCCGTACCAGCGATGCCACCGCCATCACGACCGGCTCGGCATTGGCTAACATCGACTTGACCGGTGACAGCTCCGTTAGCAATAAACAGACCGCCACCGTCCGTCGCTGCCGTGTTGCTGATGATCGGCGATAGCGCCAGCTGTAGCGTGCTGCTCAAAACCGCAACACCGCCGCCGCTTGCTAGGCTGCTGCAATCTGACACAGCAACCCCCGTCATTGTGCTCGAGGGGCTGTTCACTGTCGCCACACCGCCGCCATTGACGCTAGCCGAACATCCGTGGACGGTGCACCCGGTCAGCGTCGCACCGGCTGTCAAGAAAACGCCGCCGCCGTAGCGCATCGCTGTGTTGCCGACGAGAAAAGCGTCCGAGAGAGCCGACGCGTCCAAACTGACGCCGGCGCCGTCGGTCGCGCGGTTGTCGGCCACAACGACGTTGGACGTGGTGACGACCGACGCACGCACAAAGTGCATGCCGCCACCGGCGACAGCCGCCGAATTGCCGACGATGTTGGCACCGAGCATTTGCAGCCCCGAGGCATTGCCCATGATGCCACCGCCGCTGTCCGACGCCACATTGAGCGCCGCCTCGAGGTTGGTCAGCGTGATCCTGCTGTCTTCCGTGTACACCCCGCCCCCCGCGCCTAGAAGAGACAATCAGATGCCATCGATCACGGATTCAATCGTACGGGCTTGGTTCTGGACGACGGTAAGTGCGTCATCGGCAAGAATGGCTCCGGAGGCAGACAGAAAGTACATGCCACCCCCGTACCCGAGGGCGTGGTTGCTCGAGAAGGTCGACCCGCTGCTGTTAAAGACGAAATCACCTGCCAAGTAGAGGCCACCACCGTTGTTGGACGCAAAGTTGCCGAGCACGATGGTTCTTGCCCACGCGATTTGGGCATACCCGCCGAGGACACAGGCGCCACCGCCATTGGCCGCTGCATTGGCCGTGATGGGGACGTTGGTGATCGCGGCCAAGTCCGAGGACGAACCATTGAGCGCGAGGCCGCCACCGCACACACTCGCCGTGTTGTGGGAGAGGACACTGGCCGAGTCGCCGACGATGCTGCCGGTATCCTGGGTAAAGATGCCAGCGCCGTACCCGGCAGCGTTGGTCGTAATGACAGCGCCGGCCAAAAAGAGCTGGCTATTTCGGACGTAGATGCCTCCGCCGAGGCGGGCGGTGGCATTGGCGATGATCGAGTTGTTGAGCGTCATGACGGATTGGGCATCGAGGTAGACGCCGCCGCCACTACCCATCGTTGTGGTGTTTCGGAGCACGACGTCCGTAAACGTGATGAGCGAGCCGTGCGCGGCAAGTCCTGCGCCGTGGCTAGCGCTCGTTGCACGCTCCAGCGTCACGCCGGTCACAGCCAGGGTGCACCGCGTTACGTCGAGCCCAAACGCGCCCGTGCACGTCAAGATGGTTACATTCGAGCCTCGGAGGGACGTGATCGTGACGCGGCGTTCGGTGAGCACGTGGCCGCAACTCGACGCGCCATAGTTGCCAGGGTACACAAACACAGTTGTGTCGTTTGTGGCGACTTGAAGTGCCCGCGCGAGCCTACACAAGTTGTTCTTAGTGAGCGTTGCATTGTTGAGAAGGGCGCGAACGTTGCAAACGGCTTGGCTGCGGTGCCTGCGACTTCCGACGTGTTCATCATTGCACCCGTGCCCAGAGCGTCGTCGCCGGCGGTGGCATCGACGACCAACACTTGCGACGACGGTAGCCGGCAAATGTCGTTGTTGCAGACGTTAGGGTCGACACAACACACGAGGCGATTGCTGCAGTCCTCCCCCGTGAACCCTACATCGCCACGTCATTTTGATTTCATCACTAACAAAGAGCGTACCGAGGTTGCAACGGCACGTGCCGTCCGTCCTGCAACGACCGTGCTCGGAGCAAATGGCACCGGCGGTCGTCGGGCATGTACCGGCCGTCGCCAATGGGGCGTCGGTGCTGGCAATGTACCGGATCGTAAAGCCCGACTTTGTGACTGAAGCATCCGATCGCAAGGTGATACGCACAGGCAGCGTGCCGTCGCTCCAGATGGAGAACGAACGAAGGCGCGTGCAGCCACCGGACCAGAGCACACGCGACCCGTCGAAAGGGAATTGCTCGATACGGACGACGTCGTGGTCGCACTCAGTGTCGAACCGGAGCACCTAAACTTTGCGTTGAGGGTGAGAAAAAGCGCAAACTGTTACCTCGAGGCGAAGATTGGCAAATACGACCGACGGCGCAATGGTCCATTGCGTCGCTTGGTTGTTACCGTAGGCATTTTGCGTGACGTAGCCATAGGCGGCGGTGCAGATATTGTCGGACGTGGCCGTCGTCGCCAATGAGGCGGTGACACCGACACTCTCTGCGCCGTGAGCGTCGACAGATTTGAGGGTGTACGAGTAGGCCGTCGACGGCGTCAAGCTTGCGTCTGTAAAATGCGGTGCCGAGACGGTCGCCACCAAGGCGCCGCCACGGTACAATGCGTAGCGATCGGCGCCCTGCACCGGCATCCAAACAAGTCCAAGACTCGTCGACGATGCTAAAAAATATAGTCACACACTGTCGACGCAAGAATCGGCGGGTACCGCAGGCGATCGTGGGCGCAGTCGGCGCGCCGTTACCGCTGGGCGTCGTCAGCAACACGCTATAGCTGGAAGGGCTCTCGTCCAGTTGAATGTTGACGGCCGTCTACACGTGGTGGGGATGAGAATCGAAGGACCGAAAAGTCGTCGTACCAGGGTCACACTGTATATCGTCCCGGTGCTCAACCCCACCAACGTCGCATTGAGATTCGAGCCCGCGACGACTGTTTGGCCAAGGCCCGAGTTGACGTTTGTGTAGGCCACTCGGTAGTTGGAAAGCGCGAGGCCCCCGAGGTCCATCGGTGGATCCCACGCGACGAGCGCACTCGTACCGGCGGGCGCAACGCTAAGGACCACGGCGTTGCGCGGCGCCGTAGGTTTGACAGAGAGCAGCGTCTTGGTTGAAAGGACCGGACTCGAAGGGGAGGATCCGACGGCGTTGGCAGCAACGACGTAGAACGAGTATGCCGTGTTGGGCGCGAGGTTGGGTACGATGCATGTCCAGATCAAGCCCTCACACACGGTCGTATTGGGTAGCTGTACCAGAGCAAATGACGTCACGGGTGAGCCGCCTTCGTCGACCGGCGACAACCATGACAGTTGAAGAGAGCCACCATAGGCAACAACGAGCACAGGCACTGCCGGTGCGATAGGAGCAGTTGGTAGCTGCGTGACGGCCGCGTTAAGAGCAGACGGGGCACTCGTCCCAACCGGTGTCACTACAGCCACACCAAACTGATACACAGTATTCGGATCCAGACCCGCAACGACGACACTACTCGACGGCGACGCCGCCGTGAGCCGACGAGACGTGGCTGGCGAAGACGGCGTCGTTGCTTGACTCGCAAGGACCTGCGCGTACGTGACGTTGATGACGTTCTGGCCGTTGGCAAACACCCTGTACATGAGCGTGGCAGGATCGACGCCACCAAGATCAAGAGGTGGGCTAAGCTGGAGGCTCACGGCACCTCCCGTGGTCGCTACGACGGTTGGCATGGCTGGCAACTGTGGCGACGACAGCCGACCCGAGGTCAAGAATGCGATAGGCGACTGCTCGCCAGACCCAATCATGTTTTTTGCCAGCACTTTGAACCGGTACGTTGTGAGAGCGCTGAGCCCGTACGCGATGTAAAATGGGTCGGACACTGCAAACCACGTGAACGGTCCACCGGCGCCGTTGTCGTGCGCGATGAGATACGACAAAATTGGGGCGCCGCCGTTGTCCGCAGGCGGTGCCCACGCAACTTCGAGGCGGCCACCGGTCGTTGTGACGTTGTACGGCGCTATGCAGGGACCAGGGACGCTGGGTCCCGTCGTCGAAAAGTTCCACGGCGTCGACCACAGCGACGTGTTGACCGCGTTCGTCGCGCGCAGGCGCCAGCCGGACGTCGTCGACGTCTCAAGCCCGGCCATGCGGTACGCCGGAGTTGGTCCGGTGTACACGGACGTCCAGTTGCTTGTCGGCGCGTCTTGCATCTGAAGCGTATACGAGTCGATGGACGCCCCACCCGTATCAAACGGCGGGCTCCAAACCATCGAAAGCCCCGCGCCGGTGGCCAAGACGACGCCGAGGTCCTCGGGTGGACCAGGCGTTGACATGGACGTTGTCGTGAAGGATGTCGCACTGCCAAACTCTGGGGCGTAGCTGCTGCAGCCAGACACCGCGTTCACAGCGACAACTGCCACGGCGTACAGCGACGTTGGACTGAGGTTTTGAATACGAATCGGTGCCGTCGCCTGTAGCGCTGATGGCGATGACCGGACAAGTGTACCGACGGCCGATGCATTCAACTAAGCACCACCGTCAGTCGTGAAGCAAACGACGGTACCAACCGTGGTGTTGGTTCCGTTGGCAATGTTGATCAAGAGAACTTGAAAGCCCGTGACTGGAATACCACCTAGGATGCTGTTAGAAAAAGAAGCACGTGCAAGAGTATGCGAGACCGGTGTCGGCAGGGGACGAGGCAGTGGCATACATGGCGCCGCCCGTGACGTGCGTCAGCACCGGTGCGGGTGCCACACCGGGATTGGTCGGATATGTCGTCGCGGCAGTGATAACATTGCTTGGTGCACCAACTCGGTAGGCTGGTACTCGAAGCTGCGTCGCGTAGGCGTTGGCTTGCGTCACAGTGAACAACGAGCTTGTGACGGCGCCACCGACGGTGAAGAGTGACGGCTACATGGCGTGTGAGTGCGTCCCTCCATCAATACCATTTGCAAACCCCGAGTAGAATTGCATTGCCCGGGGTGAGCACTTGGCGGCAGTCCATCGACGTCGCGACCGATGTCGCCGTGGCACTCACATTGAACACCCCCGGCAGCAGCACCGGCCCCGCGGCGTTTTCGGCGACAACCAAAAACGAGTAGCTGGTGGACGCGGTAAGCGGAGCCACGGCAAAGCGCGTTTGGGTGACGATCCCCGCCCCGTTGGCTTGCGCAAAGCTCGACGCGGACGCTGTCTTGAAAAAAACGTGGTAGCCTAGAATTGGTGCGCCACCTGTATGCATACCAACAGCGTCAGAGCAAACGAAGATCCGAATCTCGCGTACCCGTGTCCAGCGGCGGACTCCACGTCACGGTAATGCTACCACCGGTGGTTGCCGTCGGCGTTGACGAGAGAACCGGCGTCCCTGGCAGCGATGCATTGGTTGTGCTCAACGACGCCACTGCGCTATAGGGTCCCCAGCCTTGCGTCAGCGCGATCGGGACGGCGTTGTAGCACTACCAACGACCTTTGAGGCTTGTCATCGATTGGCCTTGGTTGTACCTGAATCTGAATGGGGTACGCTCGGCTGGCCACCAAGCCCGTGATGGCAAACGTTCGAGCGGCGTTGCCCGTCTCGGCAACCTATCAACGTCAATGGTACACATTGCGAGAGCACTTCGTGTCGCTACCTGCACCGCGTTGGAGGCATCGGTCCACCGCACGCGGTAGCTGAGAATCGGAACGCCACCTGCGTCGAGAGGCAGATCCCACTGCAGTGTGAGTGCACCGCCCGTCGCCGACGCCACCGCTACGTTCATCGGTGCCGTGGCCAGCGACGGCGCGCCGGTCGTGAAGGTGACGTTCGGACTCGGCGGACCGTAGCCAATGTACGCCGACTGCGCGGCAGCGAGGCTGAGTGTATAAGTCGCATTGGCCTGGAGACCGCCGATCCAGACACTGGGACTGCCGAGATACGGCACGACGGTGGTCGTTGACACGCGCGTCAGTACGTTGGTCGTCGTCACCGAGAACTTTGAGATGGTGGCCACGGCGCTGCCTCGGTTGATAGGTAGCTGGACGTGCAGCTGTACAGCGCCACCCGTCACCATCACGACCGAAGGCGCCGGCGGGGCACTGGGCGCGGAGCTCGCATTTCTGTTGTTGATGGTGATAAACACCTGCTGGATGTCACCCAGCACAGCGCCACCAGCGTACATGCTGAGAGCAACCGTAAACCGAGGCTCGGATAGCTGTAGATCTTGGTGTTGCGAATTGTAATGTTCAGCAGCGTCGGCGTGAGTTGGTTGTCGCCAAATTCGAGCGGTGTCGTCGGGAGGCGGTAGTTGATACCTGGTGCAGCGACATTGGGGTTGGAATCATTAGTCGCCGTTTTCGCCAACACCTGGATCGATGTGCTAGCACCGCTGTAGCGCAGCACCGGGATTGAAACCGTGCCCACGGTATCGGCGACGTCGTAATAGGAGGCGGCAAAGCGCACCTTCCCGGCGTTGCCTGCGTCCAGCAGCGTCACAGTCATCGTGGCATTGTTGGCACCGATCGAGGCGCCGCCCGTGGCGCTGACCAGCTGCAACACAAATGTCGACGGCACGGCGCGATAGATACCATCATTGAGGATGCCGATGGGAACAACCACCGACGCCGTGCCATCGGGAACGGCCACGACGAGCGTCGACTGCGTTGGACGGCTTGCGTTCAGCACAAACTGTGACCCAAGGTGCGCTGTATTGGGTGCTTGGATGGCAACGGTGACGTCACCGATGGTGCCGACAGCGCGCCGCAGGACGACGGAAAGCACGGTTGCGTTCTTGATCACAGACACTGCGGAGGCGTTGAGGGAGAAGACACCAGGCGAGCCCGACGCTGTTGACACGGTCACGGGGGGCGACCACGGCCCCGAGGCGGTTTGATTGGTCGACCACGCGCGGGCTTGCACCGTGTAGGCGGTGTCATATTGCAGGCCCGAGAGCGTTAGTGCGAGAGCGCCTTGCTGGATAGCAGAGGCGTTTGGCGCGCCGGACGGACCCACCGCCCGTAGTTCGTACACGAGCAACACTGAGCCCCCCGTGTCCAACGGCGCTTGCCACGCGCAACTGATGGTGCGAGAAGTCACAGCGGTGATGCGCGGCGCGAGCGCGATAGGCCCAGGCGCATTCGCCACCAGCGTCGTGGCCGAGAGAGATGGGCTTCGGCCACCGAGGCCGAGACTGTTGAAGCAAGCGTACGTAAACGTGTAGGCCGTTGACGCGTTGAGACCGTATGCCGTTGCGTTGGCCGAGCCGTCGAGAGCGCTCACTTGAGCCGCGGCTCGATTCCCTTGGTACAATACAAACGACAGCTGCGCGCCGCCACCCGTGTTGAGCGGTACTGTCATAAGGAAAGTGGCGTTGCCGCCGAACGCTGACACGAGTACCGGCGGTGTCGATATGTCCCCAGGCACGCTGAGCTGCGTCGTTGGCGTCGGTACGGACGCATTCGCACTGGCACCGACTTGATTCACAGCCTGCACCGACAAGGTGTAATTGGTTCGCGACAAGAGAAAGTTGGCATGGAAGGTCGGTGTCGCCGTGACCACGGCTTTGATTGTCGCATTGTTGAGCATCAGCGTCGCGAGGTAGCTCAGCACTGGCACGCCTCCCGTGTCGGCGCCGGGCGACCAGTTGACTGACACCTCGCCGCCCAAGAGCGCAACGTTGAACGCCGTGCAGGGGGATGGCACCGTCGGCGTTGATGTTGTCGCCGTCAAAGCGCTGCTTTGGTCGCCATATTGAAGTCCGTTGAAGCCAACGACGATGTACGAGTACGTCGTCGACGCAGTGAGGCCGCCGGCGTCGATGTAGGTCAGTGCCGCCGTGGCTTGGCCGATGCGCGCGCCGTTGCGATATACAAAATACACGTTTACAGGCTGCCCCCCGGTGTCGAGCACTGGATCCCACGCAAGTGTTACGGCGCCGCCCGTCGTGTTGGTGACACGAAGGTTCCTTGGTGCGGTTGGTGCTGTCGTCGATGTCGTCGCGACGACGGCGATAGGGCTCGGGGCACTAAGACCCACGGCATTTTGCGCCACGAGTTGAAACTGATACGATGTGCTTTGAGCGAGCCCGTAGGCGACATGACTCTTGTCGCTGGTGTTGGCAAGTAAGATTGGTCCCGACGAGGTCACTTGATACAAGAGATACGTCTGGATTGGAATCCCCCCGTGTCCATTGGCGGCGCCCACACGAGATGCAGGACGCCACCCGTGGCCTCTTGAAGGAGCGGCGCCGACTGGTTCAGCGGCAGTGTCGCGAGCGACGTCGTAGCTGTCACGGGTAGACTTGCCTCGAGCTTGTCGACGCTTCCGTAGCAGTACGAAGCACTGTTGTACGCAATGACCTTGAACGTATACGTTGTGTTTTGCGTCAGCCCGCAGATGGTCGTGCTGAGCGCTGGGAATGGTACGACGGCGCCGACGCTAAAGTTCTTCGCGCTGTCAGTACTGATGAGCACTCGGTACTCGACCAACGCAAGGCCTCCGGATGAAATTGGTTGCGCCCACTTGACAGAGAGACATCCGCCTGACTGCAACTGCGTCGGGTCGAGAGTGAAGGCATGTGGCGTTGTTGGGATCGATGGAACGCTGGTTCGCACGTACTTCGGCGGGCTGAGATCGCTTGTCCCCTGGGCATAGAGAGTCAATGAGACCCGGCGAGATATGTAGAGAGGCTCACATTGGCGTTGGTGACCGTGTACAACAGCTGGTACCACGTAAGCGCCGTCAGTCCGGTCACCACGATCGTGTCCTCGACCGATTTAAACTGCGTGAGCACGGTCGTTGTCTCTGTTGTCGCGACAGTACTGTTTGTCACGTTGATGTACAGCGAGTAGTTTTGAATCGGGAGCCCCCTGTATCACCCGGTAGTGGAAAGGCCACTAGCAAAATGTCCGGGCCGACAGCGGGCGTCGTCGCAGGCAGTAGCCCGGCAGGCCGAGAGACGTTGCCCGTGGAGACATCGATCGAGGCAGGCACCCCTGCACCTGCCTCATTCAGTAGCTGAACTGCGACCGAATAGTTCGAGTTGGCGGTCCAGTTGAGTCCGGCAAGGATCGCGCAGGACGATGGGTCCCGTGCATTATCAATGAGTATGACGCTTGAGGCATCGAGGATGCGGCTGCCTGTGCTTGGAGCACCCCCCGAGTCGAAGGGCGGTGACCAACACACGGTTGTGGTACCACCGGTTCGAGTCGTCGTCGTGATGTTCCGTGCTGGTCCTGGCAACGATACGGGTCCCGTCGTAAAGTTGGTCGAAAATACCGTTGACGCCCCCATTGATGGAAACCCCGCAGTGTTCCACATGGCACTCGAGACAGCGTACGAGGTTTGCGCCCTCAGACCGCCGACGAAAAACGTCGGTGTCGTCTGGTTCTGCGCGTCAAGAATAGCCATGCTCGGTAGCTGGTACGTCGTCAAGGCGTAGTAGGATATGGATTGGCTTGCACCGCCCGTGTGGAATGGAGCCTGCACGGCGACTGTGAGGAGACCACCGGTGGCGTTCACGAGCACTGGTGGCAGCCCCGTGTCGTTCGCACCCGAGACGTCGCCTTCGTCCAGCAGCCGCAACGAGGCCACTGCGAGCGACCCCAGTCGTCCCAAGCTGCCGGCACCGATCTGCAGTTGGATAGTAGTCTCTCGGTACGGCATATCGTAGATGTCGTTGGGAATCCCTCGCACCACGAGCATCGCAGACGTCTGACCATCTTCAAAAACGACCGTCGGTGTCCCGAACGATACCATCGGGTCGCCGAGGACCGAAGCGGTGACGGTGACGGCGCGGCTAAAGCCACCGGTGCGCACGAGCGCCAGCTCAAAGTTGGTGGCATTTTCGTTGAGCGTATAGACTGACGACAGAAAGGCGACCTCGCCGTCGTCTCCCGCGTCGAGAAGGTATACGGTGCACGATGCATTCGCGCCGATGCTGCCCGTCGCCGAAGTCATGTCTGTGAGCGTCACCATAAAGCTGGCGAGGTCGTTGTACACCGTGTTGTGGAAGATCGGAACCGAGAACGACTGGGACGTGATGCCGTCGGGAAACTCGACGGACGTCGTGCTCGGCAGAGCAAAGTCGATGTCGAGAAGCGCCGTGACTGGCGTCACGGTCACGTTGCAGCTGACGTCACCAGCTGCCCCGTTCGTCCGAAGCACCGTTATCGTGACCGTACCCTGGTCTTCCCGCACCGATATCGTGACGGACGCCATCTGGAGCGCGCCCGGGTTGGCGTCGTCAGTTGTAAAGCTCACGGGCGCCGACCACGCGCCAAAGACACAATGTTTTCAGCGGCAACCTGAACCGAATACGTCGTGGCTGCAACGAGACCGTCAATCCGAATCGAAGGCGTCGACGTCGAGAGGCTTTGTAGCAGACCAGCGTCCGACGAGACAGTAACGTTGTAGCCGAGAATCCCACCGACGTCACCGCCCGTGTCCGCCGGGACCGCCCACGACAGCGAAATCGTGCGATACGACTTGGATGGCGCCGTAATTCCCGTCACAAGCCCCGGAGCGGACACGGCCGGTGTCATTACGTTGAGCACGGGACTGTGCACGCTTTCACCCGCGGCATTGATCGCGGTCGTCCAAAACTGATACAGACTCTCGGCAAGAAGCCCCGGGATCGTGACCATCAATGCTTGCGTCGTATTCTTGTAGACGTGAGTGACCAGCGAGCCCGTGGAGCTGAGCTGATATACATGCATATCGACGCTACCACCGCCACGGTCGAGCGGGAGGCGGAGCCAGAGATCTACACTGCCGCCACGCACGACCTGCTGCTGCGGTTCCAACGGCATGGACGGAACCGACAGCGATAGTGTTGTCGTCCGAACCGTCGACGGCGCGCTCGACCCGGCGCTCGTGCTTACGCTCGAAACGATATCGTAGCTTGTCGCGGCGCTCAGACCGTAGAACGACGAGTTGGTCTCCGTCGTCGTCACGTTCGCGACCACGCCCGACGTGGTCGCGACGACTTGCACCGAGAGCGCGCGCAGCGGTTGACCACCAAGGTTTTCCGGAGGTTGCACTTGTACCAGGAGCATACCGCCCGTGACAACCAGCACAGATACGACGGGGGGTTGCGGCACGTCTGGTGTTGCCAGCGTTGACGCCGACACCGCAGCTTCGCCGCCTTCAAATTGCGCGTTTAAAGCCGACACCGAGTACGTGTACGTCGTGCCGTTGGAGAGACCGTGGACGTCCGTGAAGAACGCTGTGGTAAGCTGTCCAGCGATGAGAACAGCGTCTCGGTAGACTTTGTAGCCCACAAGCACTTGGCCACCAGCGTCGTTGGGGGCTGCCACGCCAACGCGACGAGCCCGCCTCCGATCGCTGTGACTTGCAAGCTCTGTGGCGGCGTCGGTGGTGTCGGTGCGCTCGTTGTCGCTTGTAGAGAATCGCTATAGCCACTCGTGCCGACGATGTTGACGGCGGCGACCTGAAATATGTATGCCGTCGACGGTGCGAGTCCAACCACCTGGTAGCTTTGAAGCGTCGCTGGAAGCGCTGCCACGACGACCGTCGACGAATTGATGAGGCGGACAACTGTGTAGTTTGTCACTGGGGAGCCTCCATTGTCGGCGGGCCGACTCCACGCAATCGTCACGGCGCCTCCTGTTGCGCTCACTTGGACAATGGACGTTGGTGGCGTCGGTGCCGTGGGGTCCAGTGTGCGCACCAACAGCTCTGGACTCGGCATGTAGGCAGCATTGCTGCGACAGGCCGACACAGGGTTGAGCGCCACGACAGAAAAAGCGTAGAGCGTGTCGTTGGTCAAGCCCGTAAGGTTGATTTGGGACACGGGCGGGACAGCATTGGACAGAGCGACGTCCGCAACGACCGTCGACGCGGTCCACTGGACGATACCAAACACTGACACGATGTTGGCGCGCATGAGCACTTGATACCCCGTAAGCAGCGGCGTGCCGCCAAAGTCACTTGGCGGCGTCCAACTGAGCCAGACAGTGCCGCCCGACACCCGGACAAGCACGGGTGTCGCCGGCGCACTCGGCAAGGACATGATCGGAGCCGTCGATACCATCTGGGAGCTGCTCGGCAGGCTCGGGCCCTACACACATGTTGCCTATGAGCGTCGTGTCTGCAACGAGCGCTGTACCTGAGCGTTTGTCACCACTGTGTAGACGGTATATGCGGTATTGAACGCCAAACCGTACACTGTGCACGAGAGCTGGAGACCCGAGCACGCGCGCACCGGCGACGCACCGCCCGACGTCAAATATAGCGAAGCGTCGAGAACAGGGCCGCCGCCCATGTTTAGCGGCAAAATCAATGCGAACGACAGCGCACCGCCCGTGGCGTTGCGATAGATCGGTGGGGGTGGCGTCGACGGCAATTCCATCGCTGTCGTCATGACATGTACAAACACAGGCATACCCGTGGGCATGTGGGGCGCCGTGACCGCGCTGATGGCAAACGTATAGCTTGTGAGAGCCGAGAGATTGTACGCAGTGTACGTCTTCGTCACGGGCAGTGTCATGGTCGGAAGCCTCGGTGCCGACACGACGTAGCCCGAGATGGCGTAGCCGCCCGTGTCATTGGGTGGCGCCCACGTCAGCGTCGCTACACCACCGCCAATGTTGACCGCAGTCGCGTTTTGTGGCGTGCTCGCCGGTGTCGGGGGCGTTGTGGAAAACATCTGCGCCGGTGTTGCCGGTCCGGCGCCTGCCGCGTTGGCCAGTGCCACCTGCACTACGTAGTTGGACGACGGCGCTAAGTTGTACACGACAACCCCCGGCCTCGAAGACGTGAGAATGGTCGGCGACTGAACAGCGGTGCCCACTATGCCAGCGACAAAGATACGGTAGACGCTCGTGGGCGTGACGCCGGCTGCAGGCGGCAACCACTGCAGCGTCAGCGTCGTGCCTGTGGCTTGCGTCAACACCACCGTGCCACACAGCATCGGCACTTTGACGACGCTCGGGTCGTCAAATATAAAAATATTGACGACGATGGCAGGCGCTGGTGGCACGTTGCCTACCGGCACCTGGCGCAGCGCAAGTTGGAGCTTTCGTCCGTTGGGGTTGTACTGTAGACTTCGCGTGATGTTGGTCAGAGAAATCACACCCGTGGTTTGACCTGGGGCAAGGTTCACCGACGTTGGTGGTGCGCCGACGTCGACCCCAACCGTCGCAGTGCCATTGACGGGAGCTACCGTAGCATTGAGGAAGCCACTCACGCCGCCGACACGAGTCAAAACGATCGACGCAGTCGACACGTTTTCGTACAGAACGACGGTGGCCGGCGCTTGGATCGATCCTGGGGACCCGTAGAGGTACACGGTCGCTGTCGTCGATGCATTCGCAGCGGGCGGCAGCGTAATGTTGATCAAGTGCGGTACGTCGGTGACCACGAGACTGTTCCACGTCTCCAGCGTCAAAGTATGCGTCACGTTCCCAGCGCCAAACGTGATCGACGGTGTCGTCGCGGCCGTGGCCGAAAACGTGCACATCGTGGCCGAGCCTGTCGAATTGCACACGAGGTACCGTCCAGCAGGTGCGGTTGCCACCGTGAGCGGCACAACGAGTTGCCCGCGGGCCCCGTACAGTCGCTCGAGCGTCAGGGTCGTGCTGTTGCTGCCGTCCGTCAAGAAGACCGCCGGCATCGTAAACGAGGCCACGCCTATTTTGATCTCAATTTTCAATGCCGCTTGTGACGTGGGGTACGAACCTGGCAGGTCGAGTAGCGTTGCATACTGAGCTGTCGCCACGGGGCTGACGCCTTGGGGCGTGACCACCTGCAGCGCCACGTCGTACGTCGTCGCAGCGTCGAGGTTGCTGAGCGACCACACGGTCGTGCTGGCCGCTGATCCTTGCACCGTCGTATTGCGGACGACACGACCCGCGAGCGACAAGGTCGCTTGAAACTGCCACACGTCTTCGGTAAAGTTGGTCGGGGGCCATAGAGAGAGGCTCAGCGTGTACGAGGACGCAGTGAGGAGGGCAACACTCGGAAGCCCCGGCAGTCCCGTCGTCGTGGTTGCCGTTACCATCGTGAGATTGCTTTTCCCGGCGTAGTTGCTCGTCCAGACGACGACAGTGTACGTCACTGATGGTGTGAGACCTGCGATGGCAAAGCTTGACGCCGTCGATGGGATCGCGAGCATCGGCGACAACGGCATCGGCGCGCCGAGAGGATACCAGATAGCATGGTTCCACAAGACGTTGGTGCCGCCAGTGTCGCAAGACAGCGCAAACGCGAAAGTTAGCCCCGTTGCCTGGGCGCGGGTCCAGGATACCGATGGCGTCATCGGTGGCTGCATCACCGACGCCACTGTCGTCGTCGATGCGGAGGGTCCCGCGCCCACAGAGTTGAGAGCCATTACCGCGTACTCGTACGTGGCCCCGGCGCGAATGCCGCCGCAGTCGGTATAGGTCGTCGCGCCCGACACGGAGCCGACGACCACGCCGTTGCGTGCAACCGTGTACTGAAGCGTCGTTGAACCGTCGCCCGAGTCCTAAGACGACATGTTGACATCAACTTGTATGGATATACGTCGACGCACCAAGGGAATATTCCAGACCACGGTGATGACGCCGCCTGACTCGACGGTGGTGGTGAGGTTGAGCACGGCGCTCGGTGGCGTCACCGCACTAGCACTGGGTTACAACTAAAATGTATAGCGCAAGGGACAGTACCTCGTGAGCACAGTAATGGGCGCCGACGCCGCACCAGCACCGAATGCATTCGAGGCCACCACGGTTACGGTAAAGTACGTCGACGGCTGAAGCTCGTACAAGGTGCAGTGCAGCGAGTTGCTGTTGCACGAGCCAATAACGTTGTCGTTCGTTAGTACGGTTGCGGTGTATATCAGCGCGTCACTGCGACCCCCCGTGTCCTCGGGTGGACGCCATGTGAGCTGAAGGGCGGTGCTCGAGATGGACGCAATTGCAATGCCGGACGGAGGTCCGGGTACGGTCGCGTTCGCCGTCGTCAAAAACACAAACGCTGCAGGTGACACCAACCCAAAGATGTTTCGAACCTGGATCGCCACTCGGTACGTTGTGTTGGCCGCCAGACCCGAAATCGTCGCCACGGGACTAGGTGGAAGCGGCAGCCACGTTGGCGATACCGACGTGCGGCTCGCATTCACTTGTACTTGGTATTCTACGTTGCATCACTCGTGTAAGTGGCATTTTGTGTTGTCGCGCGTTACCAGTGAGGGCCCCGCCACCGGTATCACTGGCATACACCCAGGCAACCGTCGCCGTGCTTGCCGTGACGTTCAGAATTGTTGTTTGCGCCGGCGTCGCCGGCAACCCCTACTCCGTTGTCAACACCCACTCAAAATGCTACACTGTGTACTCCTTGCACGGTCGTGGCCTGGAGCACATTGCTGCGCTCGGTTGTGTTGCCGAGGCTCGTTAGCAGTTGCAGAGCAACCGCATACGTCGTCGATGCGTTGAGCCCGGCGATCGTGGCCACGACGGCACCGGTCGTCGGGAAAAACACCGTGGTGGCGCCGCCGACGGGGGCCGAGGTTGTGACGTACACGCCGAGAGGCGTCGCGCCCTGCATGTCATTGGGCAAAAGACTTGCAGCGTGAGGCGGGATGCCTCGGCCGACACAAGATACGCGTCGAGGTACCGACTGCTGGGCACTTGAGCGGGCGGGATCGTGACGCGAAGCGCGTCACTCCTCCGTGCCGCGTTGTCACTCGGACAGAGCGCGAGCTCGTTCATCGCGATGACTTGAATATCGTACGTTATCTCTGGCACCCACGCTTCGCCCGGTGCCGATTCGTACAGATAAGCCTCAGTCGTCGACGTAAACGCGGCGTTCACCATGGTACCGTTGACGCCGACGTAGATATGGTAGCCAAAGATATCCGATCCGCCTAGAACGACCCGATAGCGCTCCCTAGTACTTGATGCGCTCAGGCTAAAGAGTGCATACCCGTGTCGAGCGGCGGCGTTAAGCGCAGTTGCACGAGACCCGCTACCAATTAGAATACTATAAGAAATCAAAGGTCGTCTGAAACACGCACCGGTGGCGGCCACAAGCACCGGCATCGGGCACAAGCTCGGGTACGTGACGTCCTTCGTCGTCACGACAAGTGGATAGCTCGTCGGACTTGTCCAGTTACCGGTGTTTTCAAGCGCACCGAGATAAAGTACTCGGTGTTGGCAACCAACTTGTACAAAGTCGCAGATTGCGGCCCAAATTGCGTAAACACGGGCACGAACGGATCGCGGTCGACGGCGTCGGCGATGATTTCCACCATCGATTCGATCGGACGCCCACCCGTGTCCTTGGGGTACCGAATACTAATGTTGACGTACCCGCTGTCGACATGCACCGCGACGGGGGATGGTGGCGTCGCCGGTGCCGTCGCTACCGTCGTCGCGGCCAAGAGGACGTTGACCAAGTTGGCGTTCACTACATCGACAACGACCACGACGTACGTCGTGTCGCAGACAAGGCCTTCGAGCGTGTAGTCGTTTGTGATACCGAACGCATGCCCCGTGAGCGACCCATTGACGTACACGAGGTACATCGAGTCGATCGTCGCCGGCGTAAACCTACTGCGTGTCAGCATCAGCAAGCTGTCTGCAAGTACCAATGAAAGGTCATGTGGCCGCCGCCGACGTCGAGAAGTGCCATGGGCGTCGCGTTGGCGTACTGCGACGGCAGCGCGTAGGCCCCCGGCGCCGTGATCACGTCGCCTTCGTACGTGGAGCCGCTGCCAGCGTACGAGTAGTAGGACGACGAAGCGCTGCTGCCAGTGTAGGAAGAAGAAGACAAAGCGTAGGCGACTACAGTGGAGCACAACGCAAGCACGGCGGCCGCGACGTGCGCGAGTCGGGCCATTCGCGCTGGAAAGGTTCTAATCCAAGCGACAGGATCCTTCGATATAATAAAGATAAGACGACCAATCAGAGGCCTCGTACACCGTTTACATAGCGGCGCCAACACGACTAAAAGTGTGCTGCAACTATGACCCGCTGTATGCTCCGCTGCGGTCGATGGCGTCGTTCACGTGGCGTACCACGGTAGGACGGGTGACGTGGCGACCGCAGACGGCAAGAGCATATTTTCAACCAATCATTGCGCTTCTTGTCACGGATTGGCCAAAAAGAGCCGAAAAGGCGCAATCGAACCCGTTTGGTTCACCGCTTTGACACCGGAACTGGGTCCACTTCGATACCGGTAGTACTGGTTCTACTGCTCGCGTCATCATTGGTGGTCATTATGTACTAAATCATTTTTGCTTATCAAGCATCCTATCTACTGCTACTATTTGCGGCTTTGGCCTCTTCCTTGACGATCGCAACGACGTCCGAGCCTTGGCTTCGCAGCGTCCGCTTGGCCTCGGCGCGGCTCGCATGGCTGTCGGACGAGAACGCAAAGCCATTATGGACGCCGCACCGCAGCATTTGACTCAAGCTCACGCGCTTCTTTTCCCCGACGGGGACCACCGTCGCGGCGTGCTTGGCCTGCGCAATCGCCGATTTCACTAGCAGCGCCGATGGCTCGCGCGGGGTGCGACCCTGCCACGTTAGGAGCGACTCGTCCAGATGCAAGTGAGCGACCTCCTTCGCGAGCTGGTTGTACTCGGGGCGCCACTCGGCCTTGGCCGCGTTCATCACGTACGTCGGAAGGAGCAGCGTGACGGGCACGAGCAGCAGCACCAGCCAAAAGGCGGGCGTGCGCACGGTCACGCCCATCATACCACTCCAGTACCAGCCCGCGAGCTCGTCCCAGCTCGACGCGACAAAGGCGACTGCGATCCAGAGCCCGACCGACCCGAGATAGACGATGTAGTGCACCGGGTGCCATGCGTGCTGAAAGAGCGCGAGCTTGGCGTTTGCGAGCACAACAACGATCGTAAACACAATGTTGCCGAGGTACCACATGGGCGGCGACTCGGCGTAGACACCGGCGTCCTGGAGACCGTGCACGAGGAGGAGGGTGACGCCCACCGACTCGGCGAGCGCCGACGCGATCCAGAGCGAAAACACCGTCGGGTTCAAGCACCCGTTCTCGGGCCCGAGCATATACAGCTTTGGAAACCGCAGCGCCATGTCGTCGTGGATATCCATGTCAAAGATGGCCAGTAACACGACCGGGCACGCGGTAAAGATCACGTTGTAGATCTGGAACCCGGTCTCGAGGTAGAATTTCTGGCCCGAGAACCCCGACATCCACGTGTACCAGAACTGCGCGGCCGTGAGCAGAATGTTCTTGTAAAACATGTACACGACGAGCTGCGCCATGCGGAGGTAGCTCCACCGGCCGTGCACCAAGAGGAGCCGCTTGAGGAACCGAAAGCGCGCGATCGCATAATCACTGGCGTTCACGGCTTGGAGCCCTTCTTGCCCGGAAATCCCGATCCCAATGTGTGCAGCCTGGATCATCGGCACGTCGTTGGCGCCGTCGCCGATCGCAAGCGTCTTGACACCGGGCACATGGCTCCGGATGAGGTCGACCATCTCGGCCTTCTGCGCCGGCGACACGCGACATGCGATCACGGCCTTGCAGCCGCGCGCGAGCTGGAGGAGTGGGAGACGGCAGCTACCATGGAGCGCAACGACGAGGCTTTCGCCGTCAATGACGAGCGCAACTTCCTCGTCCTTGACTCGGTGCGCGAGCTGCCGCCGGAGCTCGGACTCGGTCGCTGTCGCCGTCGGACACCGCTCTGCGTTGATGACGATGCGGGTCATGCTGTTGTGGAGAAGGTTGCACGCAAAGCCGATGTTAATCGCTGTCTCTTCCTTGTCGCCGGTGAGCACCCAGATCTTGATGCCGGCGTCGGCCAGCGTCGCAATCGTGTCGGGCACGCCAGGCTGCAACTTGTCTTCGATCGCGGTCGCGCCGAGGAGCTCCAAGTTCGTCTCGAGCTCCTCCATGCACGCGTCAATAGCGTTTGGCGCCTCGCGCTTGCGCTTCTCGATCTCGGCGAGGTCGTTGAGGGCGACGTGGTACCGTCGGTGCCACGACGCGTAGACGTCTTCGTCCAGCTCCCGCATCGCAATCGTGAGCGTGCGGAGCCCTTCCTCGGCAAACACGTTGATGTGCGTGCTCGTCGCGGCAAGGAGCGCGGACGCGCCTTTCTTGAGCCGCTCGAAAATGACAACATCCGCGCCTTTCGTAAAGAGAAGGAGCTGTCCGGATGGATCCCGCACGACCGTCGACATGCGCTTCCTCGCCGACGTGAACTCGAGCACATCGAGCAGCTCATATTGCAAGGTCTCGGCCTTGATGCGCAAGAAGGCGCGGCCCGGCACGCGGTTCATAAACTCGTAGCCAAAAAAGCCAGCACCGGCCACGAGCGCCTGCTCGTCCGGCGACGACGCCGACAGCGTCACCTCGTCCGAGCCTTCGCGGCGCTCGGGGATGACCGTGTGGCACACGGCAAGGTGCACGAAGAAGTGGTGCAGGCGCGCCGCTTGGTCGGCGCCGGCTTCGCCGACCATGTGCTCGTAGATCTCGGGCCCGTCGTAGTTGACGTACGGGGCAACCGGGCGCGAGACGCTGCTAACCGGGGCCTCTTCCGGCACGGGGTGCCCGGCGCGGCGAAGGGCTGCGAGCCCAATCTCGGTCGTGCCTCTGCCGTACGACGTGCCGCCGACCGAGCACTTGCGGAACTCCATCATGTTGCACGTGAGCGTGCCGGTTTTGTCGGAGAAGATGTAGCTCACTTGCCCGAGCTCCTCGTTGAGCGACATGGTGCGGACGAGCGCCGGCGTGTCGGTCTCGGCGTAGTACATGTGGATGTCCCACTGGATGAAGATGGCTTGGATGTACTTGACCATGGACATGGAGACGTACAGTGAGATCGGCACGAACTGGTACATGAGCAGGAAAAGTAAAAAACATGGTCCACCAGTCGGCGACCGCGTCCGGCGCGATCGGAGCGAGGCCGCCAATGTACCACACACGGTAGTTGGCATGGTCCCAGAAGACGCTGCCGGTCGCGCCAATCGCGCAGCAGAGCAGGAGGATCAACACGAGCACGATGATGTACCGGTTGATGGCCACGTCCATGGAGCTCATTTTCGACGGCGTCGCCGAGTTGTTGCGCATGATCTTCGTGTCCTTGCCCGTGTTGAGGACGAGGCCGACGATCCACTCGGTGTTGCGAAGCGTGCACCCGCGTAAGAGCACGCTCTTGTACGGGATCGCCTCCTTCGTCTCACTCTTGTCGTCTCGCTGCAGCGCCAAGACCCCTTGGAACGAATTGATGGCGGCGTTCGGGTGCTCGCAGTGCACGTATCCGCGCAACCGCAGTAGCGCCGACGGGTCCCCGCCCACGATCGACGTCGCCTCCATCGCCTGCCGCACCTTCATGTTGGTTTCGCCGTCGAGCGACTTTGTTTCGACGTAGCAAATGCCGGACGGGGGCACGCCGACCTGCTCGGCCACCGCGAGAATGAGCAAGTCGGCCGGCACCTGGTCGTGGTTGGCGAGCTTGACAAAGTCGCCGACTAGGACATCGCGCCACATCTTCGGGGCGAAATCGCCGGTCGCGGGATCGAGCACGGCCGTGACGCGGGCGTTGGCGATGTTGTCGGCCACGTGGCGCTTGTGGTCCTCGAGGACCGCGAAGACGGCGTCGACGAGCATGATGAACATGAGCGTGAGCGCCGTCGACGCCCGCCCGCCCGTGTTGCTGATCGACGGCACGAGTTGCATGAGCGAGACGACGAGAAAGTACGCGTTCGCGAGCTTCCGGAAGGTCTCGAGGAGGAACTTGGGCACGAACGAGAGAAGGGTGTACTTGGACGAGATGACAAAGTTGTCGCAGAAGGCGAGACCGGGCGGCGCGTGCAGCACGATCTCGCGGTACTCGGCCACGTGCGCTGCCATTTCCACTGCCAGGTTTAAAATAGGCGCTGAAACCACAGGCACGGACGTTAGTCCCGTTGATATTCATGTTCATTTGCATCGCACGCCAAGCAGCAGTTCTAGCTACCGAGTTGGGTCTGCACGATGCGGACACGGACGTCGCCAGTGGTCGTTCGGTAGGACACGAGGCACCACTGCAAGGGCTGCCGGTGCGTCCGAAGGTGCGTGAGCTGCGCGTCCGCCGCCTCGGTATCGTCGCCGTGGCGGGCGGGCCGACCAAAGAACAACTCCTACCACAGTGTCGCACCGTCGTTGTGTTGTGGACATTGAGATCGGATACCCCGTCGGCGCCGAAGAGGATGGCATCGACGCTCGCCGTCGCATCTTGGAGCCGCAAGAGGCCCATGTACACATCTCGGTTGTTCATCCTACCACGCGACCATGACAAGTGGCGTTCATGCAAAGACCGCACCGGGTGGTGAAGGCACCGGCCGTCCGTGGGCTCACGTCGACAATCTCGGCCAGCACGTGGGCCTTGCACGGGACCTACACCAATTGCGAATCGACGCGCTTCAAAAAACCGGCAGGGGGGGTACCGGCCGCGTCAGAAACACAGCCAAGTTCACGCAGCCGAGCGCGGCAATCTCCCGGGGCACTCTCGTCACAATCCGGTCGAGCGGCAGGGGCCGTGGCGGGGTCCTACCCAAGCCCTCCGTCTCCACACACGTGACACGCGTCGTACGCTGGCGTCGGGTAGATCTCAAGCGACGACGACACGCGAAAATGGAGCACGAGCGAGTCCGTGGCCGTGACCTCGACGCCGCGGAAGCGGCACCAGCGCCCGACCGCCGCCGCCGCCCAGCCCATCGCGTCCAGCGCCGCAAAGTGCGCGTGCACGTGTACCTCGGCCGTCACGTGCATGCGGTCCGAGACGACTGCAACCGCCTGCCTCTTTCCATCAAAAAAACCCCCCGTCGCTCGAGAAGAACGCACCGGATGGCCGGCGCGGAACGGCGACTCGACGTATGCAATGACGTCGACGTAGGCGGCCGGGTAGCAATGTCGCAAGGCGCGCGGCGGGCCAAAGTGATTGCGTGGGCACTGCGTGTGGTCGTTTAAGAGCGTGGCCGCGCCCCACTGCCTACAGAGAACGCGGTTCGTCCATGGCCAAGCTTAAAGGGATCCATATACAAGAGGGCGATCGCGCGGGCCTTGTCGGACGGGTGGTACGTCACTGTCTCGTACGTATGCGTCATGACGACGTCCGTGTCCGAGCCATCGGCCATTCGAAACACAACGAAGCGCGACGCGCGCGTGCTACAGTCGCAGTCTCAACGACGATTCCGACGACCGACGCACCAGAGTGCGACGAGGACGCCGTTGTAGCGAGACATCAAGAGCTTGTGGAACCGAACGACGTCGCCGACGGCCTATCGCGTCTGCGTGACGAGCCGGCATGCCAAGACGACGGCGCCGTACGAGGATACGCGGGAGGTGCGCGAGGTCGCGCGCAAACACGTTGATGTACAGCGCCTGGGCGCGCTCGGGTCGAGACTCGTCGGTAATGGCGATCGTCATCTACGCCGTCGTATTGAGTCGTCGTCGTCGTCGTCGACACAACCTCAAAGTCCATCCGGCCGCGCGACGACTGCTTCGGCGTCGTGTACGAGACGACGACGCCGTAGACGTCCGCCGTGCGCTCGCCGAGCGATGCCAGCGGTGTGTACTGGTACTCGTCGCCAACGCGGAGTCGGCGCTTCTTCTACACGCCGTTGCGCCAAACCAACAAATGAATTGGCGTACCGACGGCGCTACAGTCGCTGCTGCGTGAGATGCACGAGGCATAGGAAGACGTACGCGGCGGCCGCGTGTCCGCGCGCAAGGTGCAGAGGCGCTCGTACGCGACTTGGTCCGAGTTGGGCGCTCGGATCGGCTCTTGGTAGCGCAGAAAGATGGTGCGCGGCGCGTCGTCGTCGTCGTCGTTATCGCTACTATCGTCGTGGATAAAGAGACCGGCGGCCTCGAGAAGCGTGGGCGACGCCACGACGACGCAGCTAAAGTCGGTGGCCTGCGACGCCGTCGATGCCATCGACTCGGTCTCGACGTGGCCCTGAAAGAGGCCATCGCCAAAAACCCGACGCGGTACTACGTCATGAGATAGCGCCAGCGCGGCTAGAGATGCCTACCTTCTTGAGGAAGCTAGCGACCTTGTCGGCCCAGTCGTCGTAGAGGTACACGAGCGACCGGCGGGGCGGGACCTCGGCGAGCGGCGGATGCAGCTCCTCGACCTCCATCGTCACGACGCGCGAGGCCACGCTCGCGCAGGGCCCGCCGCCAATGTCAAAGGTCGCGTCACTTAGCGGCAGCGACCGACGCGGCCACACGCAGAGCACGACCGTCTCCTGGAGCCAGGCGTCGACGCCCATATTGCAATCTCAGGTCTAATCCTTGTTTCATCCTTGCATTTCGGACTTTTGGCGAGCAATGTCCTAGTGTACAGGGTCGAATTCGGTCTTTATCGAGTGCTATTGCTGCGCCTGGAGCAGCATCGAGAAGCCGTTGCGGAGCTTCTGGAGTGCCATGTCCGAGTCGGCTTGGACGTCGAGCGTCGAGTTGTCGGCCTGGAGGAGTGAGAGGAACGCGCCGGTGGGCCCGACGCCGGTCGTGACGCCGACGACGTCACGCATCGCGACCGACGACGTCTTGCGCAGGAGGCCGTGCGGCTTGGTCCACGACAGCAGCGTCAGGTCGTGCGAGAGCGCAAAGATACGAGGCGACTTCTTTCCGTTGGACTTGAGCTTGAAGAGGCCGACGCCGTCGAGGAGGCTGCGCACAAACTCGAGGTACTCGTGCTCGCGGATCGCGTCGTCGCCCAGCGTCTCGTAGCTCACGTCGGCCGCGCGCAGCTCGGCGCGCCGGTCCGTCTTGCGCGCCACAGTATGATTGACGCGCTTGGCATGGGCGTCGTGCCGGCGCGGCGACGGCGGCGCTTTGGCCGGCACCGCGGTCGACAAGGACGAGATGAAGTCGTAGCCGTCGGTGTCAATGCGGGGCACGTCGTCGTCGGCCTCAGCTCGCAAGGGCGTCGAGAGAGGCGCGTACGGGTCGAGGAGGTGCTGGTGGACGCCGATGGCCGCCATGGTTGGCACGGCGGTCGCCCGCGTCTTGGGCAGGCGCTTCCGCTTGGTCGGCGGCGGCGCCTTGACGTACTGGGTCGTGCTCACGGGCACGAGCAGCAGCAGCAAGACGAAGAGCAACAAGAGCACACAGAAGGCAATCGTGATGAAGTGGCACACGCTGGTGCACTGGAACGTCGTCCCATACGCCGTCTCGAACCCCTCCATCGCAGCCGGCAACCTCAAAACGGCCACTTTAAACTCAAAAACACCTCTTAAAACTCAAAACGGCCACCTTAAACTCAAAACGGCCGCGAAAAACTCAAAACAACCAATAAACACTCAAAAACGACCCGATCTTGTCCGTTTTCTTACTCTAAGCGCCGGTACTCGTGGCCGCGGCGATGCTGGCGGACAAAGACGATACCGACGACCGTCATGCCAGCGACCGCGACGACCGCGCTCACGAGCCAGAGCGCCATCGACTGCTGCGGCGGCGCCTGCAACGCGAGGATCGCGGCCGGTGGCTTGTACGCGTGCGGCTCGGGCCAGGTCGCAAAGTTGGTCGACTGCAACCACCACGCGGGGTAGCCCGGCGCCTTCATGTCGCCCGACCGGTCGCCGTGGATCACATACCCGTCGCTAAACTTGACGACGAGATGGAACGCCAGTTTCCACCACTTGTCGACCATGGCTTGGGCAAACGCGTTGGTCTTGGCTTCAATGAACGCAAGGCGCGCGACCGGGTCGTCCATGGTCATGGCCGTCGCGCGCGTCTCGGCCTCGAGCGCAATCGCGTCGCGCTGCAGCGCTTGCAGCACCGTGGCAATCTCGGCGTGAATGAGGTCGTAGCGCAGCATGCTCCAGTTGTTGACAAACTCAAAGGCCCACCACGCCGCGTCCGTGCTGAACTCGTGCTTCCGCGACGCGAGGTACGACGCCGGGATCGACGTCTGCGCACACGAAAACGGCGCGTAGACCGAGCCGTGCGGCGCGCCGAGCGAGTACCACGTGACGCCGCCCACGTCATCGGGCAAGAACCCGCGGGCTTGGAGCACAAAGCTGTGCGTCGTGCGGTGCATCGAGATCGCGCGCTCCCAGCCGCCCGTCACGTTCTTGGTCGAGCCGCCAAAGCGCACGGGGTTGCCAAACGGACCGGCCGCCACCTCCTTGGTCATGTCGAACGGCGTGCCTTCGTAGTGGTCGCGCATGAGGTCCATGAGGTCCGAAGGCGCAATGAGCTTGTCGGGCTTGATGGAAAACGGGTACGTCGCGACTTCCGGGTGCTGGCCCAAGGTCGCGTCGAGCTGCAGCGACGGCGCGAGCACGTCGTAGACGCGCCAGATGCGGCGGCCGCCATACAGCGGCTTGCTCGGGCCGGGCTTGGCCCAGCTGTACGCCTTGGCAAAGTCAAACTCGCCGTCGACCGCGGGGTTGTACCAGCCCATGTCTTGCGCAAACGACACCACGTTGCTGGACGCCAAGTAGTTGGCGCTGTCGCTGAGGTTGAGCGTCCGAATCACAAACGAGTTGGCGACGACGGCCACGTGGTCGTCTGGCACGCGCTGCGCCGCCCAGACCGCCGACGTATTCTTCGGGCCCGTGAGCATGTGCAGAATCCAGCTCTCGCCGTACTTGTCCGAGATACCAAGCGCTTCCGACGAGCTGCCGTAATTCGCCTTTTGGTTCTTGCCATACTCGCCAAAGAAGCCGTGCTCGACCGCGAGGTCGCCCATCGTCGTGATCGCACACCGCGCCGAGTCGCAGCGCTCAAGCGCAATCTTCGAGAGCTCTTCAATCTGAAAGAGGTTGTGACCATAGCGCAGCGACGACGGCCACCCGACCGTCTTGGCCGCGCACGTGCTCTCGGCGATGCTCAGCTGCTGGTCGTTGATCATGCCATAGTCGTGGTCAAAGTACCCGTACGTGAATGGCACTTGGTCAATGTAGCCGAGCGGCGCCGAGAGCGTCTGGCCCTCCAACGGCGCGTACAGCGGCCCACGCTCAGCCGTCACGAGGCGCGGGTACCCGTTGCGCTGGAAGTTGTACACAGCGCGCCGGCTGCCCGCCGTGTGGTTCATCGCGGGCACGCGGACCATGCGCAGGTCCGCCGGGTTCAAGCCCGCGTCGTTCGTGTGCGAGACCAGCACCGAGCCATCGATGGTCGCCTTCTTGCCGACAGAGATGACGGTGCACGCGTCGACAGCGACAGCGGTCGCCAAGAGCCCACCGAGAACTACGCGCATCGGCCGAAATTTGCAAGTGATGGAAGATCGCCATGGCGCCTGGTATCCGGATGACCGCGCCGACCATACAAAAATAGAGATGGTTTGGTGGTTGAAGCCGCGACCGTCCGGATACCATCCCGTGCTTGTGGTTTGTATCGAGTTGAAGTTGGCGCCGTTGGCGGGATTCCAAGGTCACCAAGCCATCATGTCATCGCATCATGGCCCGCGCTTCTTAGCGTTCTTATAGACACGGGGAAGCTAGTGGTCGCGGCGCCATGGGCACGGCGCATGTCGTAAGCGGTCCAAACGACCCGAAGACCACGACGGTGGGCGCAAAGTCGGGCGGTCGAAGCAGCGCGGCCACCGCGTCCAAGCGCGCATCTACGCAGCTCATGACACTCTGTGCAGAGATGATGAGGATGATAGGTGATGAAGCGCACAGGACTGGGCAGCGGCGACGCTGTACCGGGGCGGGTGTGAGAGACGCTTCTTGCACGAACGACGCACGCGCCGCGGTGTGGCTTGGCGCGTCCTCGCCAAAACACTCGGCGTGGCGCGTTATGGCTCTCGACAGTGTTCGCAGCCCGTGGCAGCAGCAGGCTCGGCGAAGCGTTGGCGTCGGTGGCGGCGTCGTCGGCTGCGTCGATATCCAGGGGTGTCGATGGCACGACGTCATCGGACGAGGTCGGCTCGTCGTCGTCGTCGTCCGAGTCACTTAGAACGATCGAGTTGCGCTCCGCGCGGGCGTACGCTCGGGTGTTGCGCACGATGTTGGGATCGCGGCGTCGGCGTCGGCGCTCGTGTGGCGTCGTGGCGGGTGTTGCTGCCGTCGGCGACTCCACGGGTGATGGCGCGCGCCGACGCATCATGCGCTGGTACCTACGCCCATGGACCATGAGCAAGCAGCCTCTCCGCTTAAGCATCTGCGTACAAGAGGTCGAACTCGGCCTGGCGCAGGCTGGCGTCCACGTCGTCGTCGGCCATCGCGACGTGCCGAATTGGCCACCAATTGCGCCAAATTGAGTCCACTAAATATGGCATGTGCCGAACCCTCGTTGCGCGGCAACTCGAAGTGGATAGATCGAAGTTTCATCCACAATGA
This sequence comes from Saprolegnia parasitica CBS 223.65, assembly GCF_000151545.1. Lineage (NCBI taxonomy): Eukaryota > Oomycota > Saprolegniomycetes > Saprolegniales > Saprolegniaceae > Saprolegnia > Saprolegnia parasitica. The sequence goes on from NW_012156413.1 coordinate 105,513, forward strand.
GTGTTTGGCTCCACTTCGACTTCGATCCACGGGCAGTTGCGATCTTGCAGAGGAAGCCACAGATCTACACCATGCGGAAGCAGCAGTTGCAGCGGTCGACGCCGACGAACCGCGCTAGAGGGCATGGGCTTGACGTTGCAGACGACCATGGCGCTGTGGCCATCTCGGACGACGAGCCCGACGCGATCATTCCCGACGACGTCAAGGCCTACTTTGCCGGGCGCATGGAGGGCTCGCCGTCGACGTACACGATGGTGCAGGTGTGCGAGCACATCTTGGAGCTGCTCGTGCAGCTCTCGCAGCGCGAAGGCACGCTGCTGCCGCTGACCTTGCGCGCCCGTGCGATCGCAGACGGCTTGAACCTTCCACGCCGGCGCATCTACGACGTGCTGCACATCTTCGACGCGATTGGGCTCGTCACGCGCGTCCCAAAAGGAAAAGGGTACTGGTACTATGGCGAAGGCAACATTGTGCCCACGCTCGAGCAGCTCCGGGCGCGCGCCATGGCGGCGGTGGCCGACGTGCGCACTGCAAGCGTCGAGCAGATTGTCCGCATCCTCACACCGGACGCTCCGACCAAAGACGCAGGAACCGCGCTCTTGCGCACGACGACCAAGCTCCTCCGGATCCTCTTTGCAGCCGATCGGCCCGTTCTCCAGTCGGAACTCCGGCTCGTCGACGACAACGGGTCGGTGGCGTCGGCGTTGGCGCCGGCGCAGGATCGGCGCACGTACGACGTGCTCACCGTGCTCGCGCGATGCAACGTGGTGCAGATTCGTACGTCCAACGGCGGTCCGAAGCGCGTGAGCATCAACCCGTCGCTCTTCTCGCCCGCATTTTCGCTCTTCGTACCGCCGCCGAGCGTTTCGACCAAGCGCAAGGGCCTGCGCTCGATGACAGCAACGACCAAGTACCGTGCCAAGAAGCGCCGCAGCAGCAACACTGGCGTGCCCGGCTGGCGCGACTACCCGAGCTTCCTCACGCTGCCCATGTCCGAAAGCGTCTCGAGTGCGACCGACGCCGCCATGGCACTCGTCGACTGGGACACGCGTGGCGACTTTTGGGGCCCCGAGACGGCGGTCGATGCGCTCTTCCCGGTGCTGGACGACGGCGGGACATGCTGCGACCTCGACGCGCTCCTCGCATCCGACGACTGGGACGTCTAATAGCATGCTACGTTGGATTCATTCTTGCGTTGCAGCGGGCCAAAGAGCGGGCGATGGCGCCACAGATCGTTTCTCATTGGTGGAAAAAGAGCCGGCGGTGGGCGGGGATTGGCTAAAATCCTGGGGCCGGCCCGATTATGACCTTGCACAACGTGTTTCAATCTTGGCAGCATGGATCGGCAAGGCGCGGGGAAGGGGCGGAGGCTCCCGAGCATGCATGTGGCGATCAAGCCGCGGACATCGGCCAAGCTCGCCAAGCGCGACGACGACGCGGACCCGTGCTCGCCGAGCGCGTCCAAGGAGCTCAAGCTGCGCTTCGCGCGCCGGGCGGTCGAGATAGGCACCAAGACCATCTCGAACGTGTGCGAGCTCGTGCTCGAGCTGCTCCGTGAGCTCCAGGAGGCGTGCACCGAGTTCCCCGTCGCGCTCCGCGCCAACTGGATGGAAGAGGTGCTCGGCCTGCCGCGACGCCGCATCTACGACGTCTTGCACATCCTCCAAGCCATCGGGCTCGTCACCAAGCGCGTCTCGTCCGACGGGCTCACCGGCCACGGCCACATGTTCTACGGCGACTACTTTGTCGTACCAACCGTGCGCAGCATGCTCGAGCTCCAGGAGAACAACGTGCCCTTGAACGACGCTGCCGCCGACGACAAGTGGCCAGCGCTCTCGCTGGCGACCGTCAAGTTTATCAAGTTTCTGCTCTTGAATGGGAACGCGATCCGGCGCCACCTCATCCACACGATCGAAGACGAGAAGCCGACGGCCGCGATCCCGGCCTCAAAGGGCCGACGCATGTACGACGTCCTCGCCGTCCTCGTGCAGTGCAACATTGTCTGGACCAACACGGACATGGGCGTCAAGTACATCTACTTGAACCGAGACGTGCTCAACCCCAAAGCCAACTTTAGCGTCTTCCGCGACCCGGACGCGCCGCCGACCGCAGTCGTAGCGCCCAAGAAGCGCGCGCGCAAGGAGCCGCCGCCCGCCCGCCGCACGAAGCACCGCCCGGCCTGCGACGAGACGCTCACGGGGCTCTTTGGCGGGTGCCAATGCGGCTACGCGCCCGAGCTCGCGTCACCGGACGCGCAGTGGCAGTCGCTTCTGACGCTCGGCGCGTCGATCGTCGACGCGTGGAGCACGCGCGACCGGGATTGTCTCTCGCTCGAGTGCTACGAAGGCGTAGCGTCCGTCGACGACTTTGTCTGAGACGCTCGACGTTGTTATTTATTCGTCCTATCTTACTTAATCGACCCAGTGCTTGCTTTGACCCAGTACTTGCTTTGACCCGGTTGATGCGGCGACTGTCCATAGCCCGCGATCCTAGTGAGCATCACGGCGCAAGCATCCAATCCTGGTTGAAGGCGGTCGAGAGACATACTACGCGTCCAACATGCAACACAAAGGCGTCAAATACGAAAATCACATGAAAGAGAGAAAAGGCGAGTAGGTAGAATGAGTAAAATAGGTAATAGTGGTGCAGAGAGGGGTGGGGGTGGCGCACGCGCACACCCCCGCTGGCAAAAATTGCGCTGTGGAGGAACCCGAAGGCACTCCTAGGCCATTACAGCACCGGAGTGCATGAAGGCCTGCTCCGGCCCAAGTCAACCCCCTGAGTTGATCAGGGTCGAGCTCCAGCCAGGTAAGTATGATTAGCCTATTGAGGATTGCCATTATTCATACAAAAATATTCAAGTCATTTGTTCCCCACGTAGCTTTTGCGAACGCCGCCAAGGCACGGAGATAGTGTGCTAACACGATTTAAAGTGTTTATGCGTGGCGCGCACGCGCGTCGATAAATGTCTCGCGCCAAGTGCACTCGCACCGACGAAGTGAAATAGTGTACGACGCTTCAGAAACCTTGCACCCTTGATGTATGGATCGTACACTAATTCGCGAAGCTGGGTTGCGTGGAAATAGCCAACGGCAAATCGGACTTCCTTGCATTTCCACATAACCGCAACGAGGTCCATGAGTCGCGTCGATGATGGCCGCGAGGTAGACTACCAGAAGCGGCTGGAGGAGCTACGCCAGACGCGCGAGATGGAGCGAGAGCAGGCCTTGGTCGAGAGCGAGGAGGCGGGCGAAGCGTACGTGGCGCCGCAGGACGAGCTCTTGGAAGATGGCTTGGCCGTGCCCGCGCGGGTCTGGTCAGCGCTCTTCCCGCACCAGAAGGAGGGCATCCAGTGGCTCTACCAATTGCACATGCAGAACGCCGGCGGGATCCTGGGCGACGACATGGGCCTCGGCAAGACGGTCCAGATTGCCGCGTACCTCGCGTGCCTCCAGAAGATGCAGCTCGTGCACTCGGTGCGCCCTACTACAGTACATGGCCTCGCTTATCCGCACTACGGACTAGGTGCTGCTGGCGTGCCCAGCCTCGGTGCTCTGGCAGTGGGTCCGCGAACTCCACAAGTGGTGCCCCGAGTTGCGCGTCGTGCTGTTGCATTCGTCGGGCGCCTCGAGTACGAGCTACGGCACGACGATCAAGCACACGTTCGAGGCTGGCGGTGTGCTCCTCACGACGTACGAGAACCTGCGCGCGAACGCCGAGCACCTTCTCGGCAAGGAGTGGGACTATGTCATCCTCGACGAGGGCCACCGGATTCGCAACCCGGACGCTGAAATCACGCTCGTCTGCAAGCAACTCCGTACGGTCCACCGCATCATCCTGACCGGGTCGCCCATCCAGGTAAGCATCGATCCATCACTCGTGTGTATCAAGAACTGTCGCTAGAACCGCCTCAAAGAGCTCTGGAGTCTCTTTGATTTCGTGTTTCCCGGCAAGCTCGGGACCTTCCCGACGTTTGAAGACGAGTTTGTGCTGCCGATCCGCCACGGAGGGTACGCCAACGCGACCAAGATGCAGATCCTCATGGCGTACAAGTGCGCGCTCGTGCTCCGGGACCTCATTGCGCCCTACATGCTGCGGCGACTGAAGAAGGACGTGCAGATTGCCACGGCGCTGCCATCGAAAATGGAGCAAGTGATCTTTTGCCCGCTCGCGCCGGCCCAAGCCCGCATCTACCGCGCGTATCTGGCGTCGCCCGAGGTGCGCTCAGTGCTCGCTCGGGACATTCGGCCGTTCCGGGCGCTCACGATCCTGCGGCAGATCTGCAACCACCCAAGCTTGATGACCGACCACGTTCTGAATGACATGGCGGAGGACGATGATGCGGATGTGATTGCGCAGTCGGGCAAGCTCACGGTGTTGCAGACAATCCTCGATGTGTGGTTCAAGCAGCGCCACCGCGTCCTCGTGTTTGCGCAGCACCGGCGGACGCTGGACCTGCTCTCGAAACTGATGGGGACGCTCGGCTACCGCTACTGCCGGCTCGACGGCACGACGTCGGTCAAGGAGCGGCAGACGCTCATTGACGCGTACAACGACCCGACCTCCGACCTCTTTTGCTTTCTCTTGACGACCAAGGCCGGCGGCATTGGCGTCAACTTGACGGGCGCCGACCGCGTCATCATCTTTGATCCGGACTGGAACCCAAGCACGGACATGCAGGCGCGCGAGCGGGCGTGGCGCATGGGCCAGACCAAGCAGGTGACGATCTACCGGCTCATCACGTCGGGCACGATCGAAGAGAAGATTTACCACCGCCAGCTCTTCAAGCAGTACCTCATGAACAAGGTGCTGCGCGACCCGAAGCAGAAGCGGTGCTTCAACCACAACGCGCTCCGAGATCTCTTTACACTCAGCGACGGCACTGAGCTCCACGTCGACGACGCCGGCAACCAGATTGCGACCACCGGCACCGAAACCGGCGACTTGTATCTGCACGGACACGTGGCGCCGCCGCCCAAGCTGGACGACGAGACTCCACCGGAGAATGACGTGGCGCTCTTGCAGTCGTCGCTGGGCAGCGTGGCGCGCGTCGAGCGCCGTGTCGTCGAGACGGACGAGGTGGACGACGACGACGACGTGGACGCTGAGATGGACGACGCCGAGCCCAAGGCCGACGACGGCGGCAAGGACAACGCGGAGCTGCTCCAAACCCTCTTTGACGGCGGCAGCATCAAGGGCGTGTTTAGCCAGGACCGCATCGAGAGCGACGGCGTGCACAACCAAGAGGCCGATTTGATCGAGATCGAGTCGGCCAAAGTCGCCAAGTCGGCGCTGAGTACGCTGCGCCAGTCGTGCAGTGCGATTCGGCAGCAGCGCGAAGATCAGTTTGAAGTCACGTGGACGGGCAAGAGCGGGAGTGCGGGGAAGCGGCTCTTTGGGGCACCCGCGCGCGGCCTCAAGCGCAGTAGCCACGAGCACGCAGCGATCCAGTCGAGCGCGATGCTGCAAAAGATCAAGAAGCGTCGGGATGCCATCGATGGCACCAACAAGGTGCGGTCGGCGGTCGCGTCGGTCAAGTACCAGAGCATTGACGAGCTCACCAAGCAGCTCCACACGTTTCTCGAGCGCCAAGATGGCGTCAAGACGGACGTGATCATCGCCAAGTTTGCGCCGGCGGTCTCGCCCAAGGACAAGGACGTCTTCCGCAACCTGCTCCGGAGTATGGCGACGTGCGAGGGCCGCGTGTGGCGACTCAAACCCGAGTTTCGCACTTCACACCACTAAGATAGTACGAGGTATATATAAGAACTTGTTATGTGTACTACTACTTAAATGGGTCTGGCGTGGGATCGGGACAGGCCCGGTGGTGGTACTGGACTGAGACGCGAGTGGCTGGCTACTCCCGACCTTCTTCGTCCTTGACCCGTCGCGCACTAGCTTGAAGAGGCGCATGAAGGTTGCTGCCTGCAACCTTGATGAAGGTCCGTCGCGATCTTCCAGCAGCGGCTGCACCTTGCACCGGCTGTTTCGCCGACGGACGCAATGCTAGGGCAAGCGTCGCTTCTCGCTTGTGGTCAGCGCACGCAGCTGCCCGCCGCCCAGGAGCCGGCGCTTGCCGCCCATGCACCGACGCTTGCCTTGGCTTTTATGGAGGCCATCGACAGCGTCGGACTGCAGGAAGCTCAGGTGTCCCTCGCGATGTGAGTAAGCTCTATGACAAGTGTATGAAATCTCAGTTTTAGGGAGGATCTCCTGGACAATGTCGTCGTAAGCGATTGGATTGGCGCTATTCTTAGATCAACGTGTTGTGATTAGTTGGATCTCAAATCGGCCCGATGGCTACTCGAGAGGTATACAAACCGCAAGGTGTTTGCGATGCGTCAGCACCCCTCGCGGTCGCGCTACTTGATCCTCGCACAATGATTGGGCACGACCCGCGGCGTTGTAACGCTGGCTTGTATTGTATTTTCGACCTTTATATTCGATGTTTGTATGCGAAATTGAATATGCGGAATAAAAAGACATGAGGTAGAGTCCCGACCCCAAGATAGAACCCACTTCATCATCTGGCTCGCCATCCTCGGACTGCCGCGGTGCTGGCCGCGATGACCAACGACGACGTGCGCATGGAGCACATCCAGGAGTGGATCGAGGCGACGGTCGACGTGCGCTTCGATGGCAACATGTGGGCGCTCCTTAAAGACGGCCAAGTGCTCTGCAAGCTGGCCAACTCGCTCAACGCGGCCATCCGCGTCAACAAGCTCAAGACCGCCTTCCACTGCAAGGAGAACATCCAGGCCTTCATTACATGGGCGAAAAGCGTCGGCGTGCCCGACGGCGACCTCTTCCACGTGCACGACTTGCAGTTTGAAGAAAACATTGGCGCGGTCCTGCGCACGCTCGCGGCCTTGTACACGATGTTTGCCGAGGAGATCCGCGCGTCCGTGCGCGTCTCGACAAACCACGGACCGGCGCTCGCGAGCTCGTACGACAGCGACGACGACTCGGGCTTTGGCGACCTCCACGACTCGGAACCCGACGACGAGCCCGACTTGTACGACCTCTCGATCGTGCGCGAGAACCGGTCGTCGTCCAAGCTCGCGGCCTTTCTCAAGTTTGTTCCAATCCAGTCGACGACGAGCAAGCACAAGGCGCCGCCCGTGCCCGAGCACGTCGAGCCGCCGCCGCTGGAGATTCCGATTACGGTCAAAGCGTCGCCCGCGCCCACGACGCCGTCGCCACGAAAGATGCCCACGACGCCGCCGCCAAAGGTGGCGCCGCCACCCGAGCCGGTCGCACCGAAAGGCAACAAGTTCAAGCTGAGCAACTTTCTCAACAAGGCCAAGTCGACCATGAAGCACAAGGAGTCGCCCAAAAAGTCGCCGAAAGAGTCGCCCAAAACGTCCGTGTCGCCGATCGTGACCAAGCCGTCGCCCAAGCTGCAGACGCCAAAGGTGCAGACGCCTCAGACGCCCAAGGTCGCGACGCCCAAGGCACCGACGGTAGTCGTGGCGCGGGCACCACCGCCGGCGACGGTCGAGCCACCAAAGCCTGCGACCAAGGCGGTGACGCCCATCAAGAGTAAGACGGCGCCGCCGCCGATTCAGACAACGGCCGACGATGACAGCGATGATCCGATGACGCCACCGTCGTCACCCAAGCCCGTCGTGGCGAGCTCGACCGTGCCGCCGGTCGGCAACACCAAGCAAAAGCTCAGCGCGTTCCTGGCGCAGACGCCCGTGGGGAAGCCGATGGTCATGTCGGCGCCGTCGTCGCGGAACGAACCGGGCAAGACGTCGCCTGGTGTCGCGGCCAAGATGGCCATGCTCCGGAACAACGGCGTCGCGCCGCCATCCACGACGACCGCACAACAATCCACCGAGGAACCTTTGCCTCTTCAACTGAGCAAGCCGCGCGGTCCGGTCAAGACACAGCGCCGGTCGTCGACGAGCCCCAAGGCCGTGGTGTCGTCGCCGGCCGTGGTATCATCGCCGGCGATCGTGCCACCCGTCGCCGCCGCCGCACCGACGAGCAAGCTCGGCAGCTTTCTCCAAAAGGCGCCGGCGTCCGACCCGCAGCGGATGCTGGCCAACATTATGATGAACCGCGTGCCACAGACAAAGGCGCACGTCGCGGACGACGACGACAACGACAGTGGGGACGAGGCGCTGCTGACGCCACCGGCTTCGCCAACGCCTGCTCCGGTCGTCGCCAAGCCCGCTCCCGTCGTCGCCAAGCCTGCTCCCGTCGTCGCCAAGTCGGTGCCACAGCCGTCGCCCGTGTCAGCGACACCGTTGCAGAACAAGTTGGCGAGCTTCATGGCCGCCGTGCCGCCCACTGCTGCGGCCGCCGCCCCCAAGTCGAATGGCGGGTCCAAGCTCGCCGCCTTCTTGTCGTCGACCGGCGTCCCGCGCAAGCCGTCGGTGGTTGCTGCGCCGTCGTCGTCGTCGTCGTTTGTGGCGCCGGTGCTCGTCAAACCGTCGCCGCCGCCGACAAAGCGCGTCCGTCGCGCCCCTCGGTCGACGCTGAGCAACAACTGGGTCCTGTCCGACCAGCGCTTCTCGTACGCTACGCGCCAAGCCTCGTCGAAGCCCTTTGACAAGGAAGGCGCGCGCCGGCGGTTCCTCCAGAACCAGCTGCGGCTTAAAGCCGAGGCCAAGCACAGTGTCGGCAAACACCAAAAGACGGCCAACGTCTGCGCACCCGGCATGCTCTGCTACGTGCCCGACGAGACGGACACGTGGCTGCTCGCCGAGGTCGAGTCGGTCGACACGCGTCGGAAGCACGTCAAGGTCAAGCTCATCGAGGGCGCCGCCGAAGCGCGCGTCGTCGACCTCACCAACATGGACGTTGTCCGGGCGATCGGCGGGCCGCAAGCGACCGAGATCGACTCGCTGCCGTTGGCGATCACACACAGCAACAGCGACGGCGTCGAGGACATGCGCAACCTCCGTTTTCTCAACGAGCCGTCCATCATGTACAACCTCAAGCGCCGCTTCGAGGCCGCCCAGCCCTGTACTTTATTTCGTTTTCTTGGCGATTAGATGGATGTTGACGGGCGGTGTGTTTAGATACGTACAGCAATGACATTGTGATTGCCGTCAATCCGTACCAATGGCTCGGACACCTCTACGGCGAGGGCCTCCACGCACAGTACCTCCAGCAGCCGCGGCACAACCTGCCGCCCCACGTGTACGCGACGTCGACGGCCGCGTACAAGAGCATGACGGCGACGCGTCGCAACCAGAGCATCCTCGTGAGTGGCGAGTCGGGGGCCGGCAAGACCGAGACGACCAAGATCCTCATGAACCACCTCGCGACGGTCGCCGGCGGCCGCGACGACTCGACGATCGCGCGCGTCATCAACGTCAACCCGCTCTTGGAGTCGTTTGGCAACGCCAAGACGCTCCGGAACGACAACTCGAGTCGCTTTGGCAAGTTTACGCAGCTCCAGTTTCGCGACGGCAAGCTCCGTGGCGCGTGCTGCGAGACGTATTTGCTGGAAAAGTCGCGGGTCGTGTCGTTTGCGCCGGGCGAGCGCAACTACCACATCTTTTACCAGCTCCTCTCGGGTCTCCCGGCGACAACGACCGCGTCGCTGCAGCTCCATGCAACCGCGAGCTTCCGGTACACGGGCGATGTGGCCGCCATGACGATTGACGGCATTGACGACGCCAAGTGGATGGCGCAGACGCAGCTGTCGCTTGGTCTCATCGACCTCGATGCGCGCTTCCAGCAGTGCGTTCTTATTCTTGTCGATTGGACGAGCTGATTGGGATCTATGATCGTAGGACGCTCTTTGAGGTGCTCGCCGGGATCCTGCACCTCGGCAACCTCGATTTCGCGCCAACGGGCGAGAACGCGTCGCGCGTCGCCAACCCCGAGTCGCTCTCGGCCGTCGCGTCGCTCTTGGGCCTCGCGCAAGACACGATCGCGACCGCGTGCTGCAACCGCACGGTCGTTGCGCACCGGGACGCCGTCGTTGTCCCTTTAAACGTCGTCGAGGCGGCCGAGAACCGCGACGCGCTCGCGAAAGCCATTTACGCGAGCCTCTTCGATTGGCTCGTATCGCGGATCAACGGCGCCATGTCGATCGACGACGCGTCGACGCAGATCGGCGTCCTCGACATTTTCGGGTTCGAAGACTTTGCGCACAACGGGTTTGAGCAGTTTTGCATCAACTACGCCAACGAGAAGCTGCAGCAAAAGTTTGTGCAAGACGTCTTCTCGACGGTCCAGGACGAGTACACGCGCGAGGGGCTCGTGTGGGACCACATCTCGTATGCGGACAACCAAGGCATTCTGGACCTCATCGAAGGCAAGCTCGGCATCATCAACCTCATGAACGACCATTTGCGCCAACCCCGGGGCACGGAAGAGGCGCTCGTCAACAAGTTTCGCACGAAAGACAACACGATCATCTCGTTTGCCAAGGTCAAGCGCACGCAGTTTACGATCCGCCACTACGCCGGCGCGGTCACGTACGAGACGGTCGGCTTTATGGAGAAGCACCGCGACGCGCTCCTGCAAGATTTGCTCGACCTCGTCCGGTCGAGTACAAAAGCCTTTGTCGTGTCGCTCTTCCCGCTCGAGGTGGCGCCGCCGCCGACCAGCGACGAGCCGGACGCGCTCGCGTCGACGCCGTCGCCCAAGTCGAAGCTCGAGGCGTGGGTCAAGAAGCCCGAGCCAAAGCCTCTGTTGGAAGGGCGCAAGAAGGCGCTGCCACCCAAGACGCTCGGGTCGCAGTTCAAAGCGTCCCTGAGCTCGCTCATGGACACGATCGGCTGTACGCAGGTCCACTACGTGCGCTGCATCAAGCCCAACGCGGTCAAGAGCCCGAGTGTGTTTGACAAGCCGATGGTCGTCGCGCAGCTCCGGTCGGCCGGCGTCATTGACGCGATCCGCATCTCGCGCGCCGGGTATCCATCGCGGCTCACGGCGCACGAGCTCGCGACGCGGTACGCGACCATGCTGCCGCCGTCGATGCTCACGGGGCAGGACGACGCGTGCGACGCGTTCATGCGGGCGACGGGCCACTCGTCGCCCGTCGAGTTTCAAATGGGCAAGAACCTCGTCTACTTCAAGGCGGGCGTCCTCGAAGAGCTCGAGCTCATGAAGTCGGACTTTTACTACGAGCAAGCGACGCTTGCGCAAAAGGTCGTGCTCGGCTTCCTCGACCGCATGCGGTTCCGCAAGACGATGGCCGCCGTGCTCTCGCTCCAAGCCTTTGGCCGCATGCTGCTCGAGCGCTGCGTGTTTACAAAGCTCAGGGCCGCCGCCGTTAAGATGCAGCGTGTTCGCCGCTACTACAAGGACCGCGACGCGGTACTAGCGGCGATGCGCGCGCGCCTCGCGGCCCGGGAGGCGCAGCGGGCGGCCGACGAGGCCAAGCGTATCGCGGTCGAAGAGCGGCGCATGCCGGCGTGGGACTCGAACTCGGCGCTCTCGTCGCCGCGGTCGCTGCCGTCGCCCATGACATCGCCCGAGGCCAGCGAGACCAAGGGCAGCTTCCGATCGGCGGCGTACAGTCGCGCCAGCGACGCGGCGGCGACCGCCAAGGCGCTCTTGGCGCACGGCGACGCCGTGTGTGCGAGCTGCAAAGCGCTCGGGAAGAGCCACGCGTCGCTCGAGGACCAGATGGCCAAGCTCCAGGCCGAGAACGCGCGCCTGCGACGCTTGCTGGTCGACCACAGCATCAACCCGGACGACGACGACGGCGTGTATGTGTAGTAGCCGCACAGTCTTATAATTTACACGACTATACGTCACAGATATGGATGATTAGACGACGACGGCGGTGGTAGGGGGCAGCATGGAGCGGTAGGCGTCGGAGGCCGCCGGCGGACGACGCCGGCAGGTGCGTGAGCACCATAGACAGGTGCGCCGGAGTCGGAGGCCAAAGCCTTGCTGGGCCATCGGTCGCGGCTCGCCCGTGATGGCGCACAGGCCCGGCTAAGAGGAGGAGGCAGTGGGAAAGGAGGTAGGATGGAAAAGAAGCGACGTACGAGGCAGCCCGTGACGACCATCGAGAGGGCGACCAGCGTCAGCAAGACGGTACTGACGATCGCGAGGATGTAGCCCGAGCCGGCGCCGGTGAAGACGTCGGTGAACGAGACGTGCCAGTGCAGCACGGCGCCCATGCCGAAGAGCGCTACGTCATCATCGTATCAGTCGTAGCGGACAACGTACTGTACCGCTGACAAAGTAGATGAAGCTCGGGAGCGCGGCCACGTGCTTGGAGACGAGCACGTCGCGGAGCAAGAAGGAGAGACCGACGCAGAGCGCGATGAGCGAAAAGACGGTCGCGGCGATGAGCAGGTAGGCCACTTGCACGCGCGCGTCCGTGTGGCCGCAGATGGTGCGGACGGTCGCGAGGTCGCTGCGCGTCGTCGGTGGCGCGACGATCGTCGTTTCGCTCAGCACCAAGCAGCTCGATCGGTTCGTGAGCACGACGGTGCAGACGTCGCCCCACGTGCCCGTCGCGTTGGCGGTCGTGCCATTGCAGTTGACGGCCACGGCGAGGCTGAAGAGGCCGGCGCTGACCGGCCCGTGGCTGATCCAGTCGGTCTGCGCGAGGCTGTAGATCCAGAGGCCCGAGGCCACGACGCCCACGAAGAGCTGGTTGGCGTTGAGCCGCAGCTCCGTCTCGCCGGCCCACGGGACCATCGTGCAATGGCCGATGCAACGGCTCGCTCTGCCTGGAAATACTGTACGGCTGAAAACACGCAATTAAATCCACTCCAGCGACAGAAACTTCAAGGCTTGGAGAGAGACTGCGCATCCATACTATATGGCGCACGTATTGTGGGGTCGTGCGCTGCGTGCAAACGGCACCGGCATGTGCAGCGTTGCCGCCGAGCACCTAGTCCTGGTTCCACATGCGTGTGCGGCGTTCTTCTAGACCGTACACTATTTCAGGAAGCTTGCCGGACCAGCCTACCTGCACGCGATTGGTGCGTTGGCGCCAATCACGCGCATGCTACACTTATACATTGATACTGGTCGATGACAAGCGTCTTAGTTAGTTAGTTGAGTTCTTGCTTGATGTAGATAATGCACAGTTTACGCTTCGACGTCGTCGTCTTCCGTGGCGCCTTCGTCGTCGTCGCCGGTACCTTCTTCGTCGTCGTCGCCGGTACCTTCTTCCTCGTCGTCCTCGGTCTCTTCGTCGTCGTCGTCGCCGCCAAACTGCTCCTTGGCCGCGTCAACGACCGCGCGCAGGATCTGCTCCTGCGCGTCCTCGTCCGGGTCTTCGCCATTCTCTTGCTTGAAGCGCGCGCAGGCGGCTTCAAAGAGGCCGTTGATGAGTTCGTCCATGCCTTCCTGGTCGAGGCCGCCGATCGCTGCGACGCGCTCCGCCGCTTCCTTCTCGAGCTCGGCCATCTCGTCCTCGTTGGGCTTGCGGCCATGTTCCTCCTCAAACTCCTCGACGAGGTAGTCGAGCGCCGCTTGCGCAGGGTCGTCCTGGTTGGCCATCTCGTTCGCGACGCGCGTCTCGATCTCCTTGAGTTCCTCCTCGTTGGGCTCGCGACCTGCAAGACGACAAGTCAGTCGAGGATGATGCGTGGAGACAGGATAAGTACCTTCGTTCGCGTCCTTGAACTCTTGGATGAAAAAGTCGACCGCGGCCTTGCGGTACCCCTCCTCGTCTTCCTCGTCTTCGTCCGACTCTTCCTCGTCGGACGGCGGCTCCCACTCGGGAATCTCGAGCTTCAAGAACGCTTCGTACTCTTCGAGCGTAAAGTCCTTGTGGTCGCCATTGTCGTCGCAGCGGAAGAGGAGGATGTCGCCCTTGATCTGGCCAAGGCGGCCATGGAACGGCGGCTGGAGCTTGTGGGTCGTGAGCGCGACGCCCGAGTCGTCTTCCTGGTGCTCCGGGTTGCACATGATCATGACGTTGAGGTCCTCGTACTGGCCGACAAAGGTGTGGTCGCCGCCAAGCAGCGCCTGGACGGCCTGCTTGCTCGGCGTAAAGTCGACGTCGATCTCCGTCTTCTCGCCCGCCTGCTTGAGCAGGACGCACTTGACGACCGGGCCTTCCGCGCTCATGACGGCCTCAATGTCGAGGCCGGCCATGAGCTTGGCCTTCTTGGGCGACGAGCCCTTGCCGTCGTTAGCGCGCTTCTTGTCGTTGGCCATGGCGTCGGGTTGGCAAATGGAGATTTGGCTGGTGCGAGCGTGGCCCTACACCGGACCTACGCTTTTTTGCATGGGACCCCCCCTCACCTACTCGTTTTTATATCGATGTTTGTAAGCGCCATAGGGGTGGGCCCGGTCGGATACAAAATCGTTGAAGTGGGCACCGCTTTGAATCTCATGGCCGCAAGATCGGTGGCCATGAAGCGGGTGCAACAGCCTCTGCCGCAGCCGACACGTCCCGAGACAAGCGCACCACCCGTCGCATGCATTAGCAGCAGCAGCAGGTACAGTAGTCGTTGCATCAGTGGGAGGGCCACGCTCCAGAGGCGACCAGCTACGACCACCATTGGCATCGTGCGGAGGTGCGGAGGCGTGGCACCTGGTGGGCCGCCCCGTATGAGCGGGATGGCGAGCCTGGTCGTCAAAGCGTGACGCCCTCCGATCATGCTCAAGACGCCGATACCAATGGTTAGACTCGTCCATATCCACGCTACGACATCGTCCTACGGCGGCGTGATGGAGAGGAGCTCGACTTCAAAGAGCAAGTCGGCTTTGGCGGGGATGCCCGACCGGCCTTTCTCGCCGTACGCGAGCGGGTACGGGATGAAGATCGAGGCCTTCTCGCCGAGGCTGAGCTGCGGAATGCCCATTTCCCAGCCCTTGATGACGCGGTTCTGGCCAATCGTGAAGCTGAACGGGCGGTTCGCACGGCGCGACGAGTCGAACTGCGTCCCGTCCTTGAACGTCCCGACATCTAGTAGTTCATCGCATATCAGCTTCAGAATACGTCGTCGAGGTCGACGTACAGTGCACCGAGACCGTGTCGCCAGCCTTGGGGAACGTCTTGCCGTCGCCCGGCGACAGAACGTCGATCGTGAGCCCCGACGACGCCGCCGGCGACGGCAGCGACTTGCCGTTGATCGCCATGAGGTAGACCTCAAAGATGAGGTCGGCGAGCGGCGGGATGTCGCGGCCCGCGCCCGTCTCGCCGTAGCCGAGCGCCGACGGAATGTACAAGTTGGCCGTCTCGTTGAGCGTCATCTTGGCGAGGCCCTGGTCCCAGCCCGCAATGACCATGCCCTCGTCGAGGTTGAACACGAACGGCGAGTTGCGGCTGTAGCTCGAGTCGAAGAGCTTGTTGTCGCTCGCAAGGCGGCCCGCGTCTACAGACAATGGTCAAGTCCATGCGCGAACGCTTGCTACGTCGTACAGTGAACAGTGAGGCTGTCGCCCTTCTTTGGGTACGTCACGCCGTCGCCCGCATGCAGGACCTCGACGACGACCGCGTTGGCGTCGACGGCCCGCTGGAGCAAGGCAGCCGGCGACGGCGACGTCGGCCCGGCCGGCGCGAACGAGACAAAGTTGTAGGCCACGGCAAAGAGGCAAAGCACGGGCAGCACGTAAACCCAGCGGCGGCGCCAGTCGTGGTCCAGGCGCGGGTAGGCCACAGACGGCTTGGCCCCGCGGGGGCTTGTCGCGGTCACGGGCTCGTACGCGTTCATCATCATTCACCTCGACGGTTTGTCCCAGATCTTCGATTTCCAACACACCTTGCATGTGGCAGGAGGTGGTTTGTCCCGAGTAATTAACTGGGAACAACCTCTTCTCCGCTGGCGTCGCTGTGACGTCGTGCTGATACTAGCAGCACCCGCCAACGCTGATCGCTCCACCCACTAACCTTAGTATAGCCACCGCGAAGCCACAGATGACCGGCTACTGTTCAGCCTCCTGCACAAGGCTGAGAGTCTCAACCCTGCGCAAGGGCTCTCAAGCTCAGAGCACTTCCAACGGCCTGTAACGCTAGATGGTCTTTTAAAGGTGGTATAGAGTTAAATGCCCAAAAGTGTATCTATTTACGATCCATCGAAGGTATTTCGCAATGCTTCGAGCGTTGGCGCTGGTCGCGGGCGTCGTCGCCGGCCAGAGCTGCAGCCCGACGTCCGTCTTCTCGTGCTACGACCCAGCAACGACCTGCGGTAGCTGCTCGCTGGCGGTGGCCACGCCACTGCCCACCTACGCCTCCTACCGCACCGCCTTTGCGCCGTGGAACGGCAGCTGTGAACCTGCAGTGGCCTCGTCGCTCTGCCCGCCTGGCGGTCCATGCTGCGTCGCCGTCGGTGGCACGCTCGCGCCGACGTCGCCGTTCCGAGCGCTCTGCGGCCGCAGCACGCCTCCGATCGCGCGCCTGCCCATGGTGGTCACCTCGAGCGGGACTGTTGTGACGCTGCCGGCATCGCTCACCGATGGCAGCAACGTGACACTCATCACCGACAGACCCGATGCGCCGCTCGAGTTGGCGCTCGCCAGCGGGTCGCTCAGCGTGCGCCCGGCGGACCAGCTGCTCACGTGGCGCAGTTCCGGCGGCGTCACTGTCACGGTCAACATCCCGTCACGGCTGCTCTGGAATGCAACTACTGACACCACATGGACCTTCTCCAACACGTTCAATGGCGTCTCGCTGTACGAAACAATCGTCATGACAACGACAACGTCCGAGCACCTCGTAGGCGCATCAACGGCTTTTCGGTGGCCGTGCTACCGACGACGCTTGCAGGTACAGTGACGCTACTGCCGTCAGCAAGCGGCGGCCCGTGGTGCTTGCACGACGCCTACGCGAGCCCGACCGGACGTCGGTCGTTGCCGCAAGTCTACTCGGCGCATGGGTGTGCCTGTCTGCCAACGTTTAGTAGCTCCATCGTTGCGTACAAGTACTGCAACCAAACAACGCTGTCGTGCGTGGTCGAAGACGCGTCGGCGTGTGCGTTGCCAGCCGCCAACGACGGCGTCGACACGTGCAACGGTATGCATATTGGGGTATTAACGCGATGCAAACACATTTTTTGGTGTCGGTAGTCGTGCGGGTCACGCTGTGGTGGCTTCCAGCGGGCCTCTACGGCAGCGTCCTCAATCTCACCGTGTACGACGAGAACGGTGTGTATATGGGCGCGCTGGCGTCGCCACCGATCGCCTCGATGCTGCAGTCGTGGACCCAACTCGACGTCGTCGTACCGTCGCTCGCGGCGACGTCGGTCGTCGGCCGCATCGACGTACGTGCAATTTGCTTTGGATACTTCAAAGCGACCGAGGTATGTTAGATTGACGTTGGCGGAGTCCGTGTCTGGAACTTTGTCCAAGCCGATGTCGCACTCAACGACGGCCCCATGCGCCGCTTTGCCGCGCCGCCTGTCGCGACCGCCGGAGGCTTTGTCGGCTCCGTGTCCATGCATCCGATTCCCACGCGAGGTAAACACGCGCCGACAATATCGTGAGAGCACACCATCGTGTATGGCAGATCTACGGGCGGTCGGCTGCAACCTGGCGTCGCCCGGCGCCTGTGGCTTGTACAACGCGAACCGCACTAGCTCGGCGCGCTGGTATGCGTCGATCGACGCGTCGTCCAAGACGCCGATGCTCTCGGTCGTTCCGTCGTCGTATGGGACGTCAAGCCCCCGCAACTTGCGCAATGCAGTGCCAAACGTCCAAGTGCCGTTGTCGGTGGTCGTCGCCAACGGGTTCCTTGACGGCAACGACCGCGTGCAAGTCGCTGTCGCCTTTGGCGCAGGTCGCATCGGGTGGATGGCCTCGACGTGTCAAATCGTTGTTGCAACCGCAACGTCGGTCGTCGACGTCGTTGCGTCCGAGAACGGGACCCAGTGGCTCGACTTGCCGCCGGGCAAATACGTGCTGCAGCTCACGATCCTGTCGATGGCAAATGCTACCTTGGACGCTGCATTTGTGCACGAAGACAACGACGGGGTCTCGCTAGGCGCGCTGCGGCTCAAGGCGCCGCCGGCCGTGGCCTTCCCACGCGACACTGTGACGACGGCGACGGCGACGGTACCCATCCCGATTGTCGACACAGTCTCGGACTTGACGATCACGCGAATTCGCTTGGTATGGAACTCGACACACTCGGTGGATGCGTGCGCGCTGCCGCAAACTTCGTATGCGACCAGTGCCGTGGCTACCGAGTGCACGTGGCCGTCGCTGCCAACGTCAGGAGTTGCCTTGTCGCCGCTGCCGTCGTTTGCAGGCTCTGTGCGCCTTCAGGTACGTGTCGAGTATATCGGTGGTGGCCAGATCTACGCGCTGGCCTATGCGTGGACCACGCACATCGTGGCGGTGGATGCCGGGCCGTTGGTCGTCGGCGCGTTTCCGAGTGCGCTCTCGACACACGGCGACGCGACACCACTGCGGTTGATCGTGCACCGGTGGCGCCCGCGCATGCTCGTGGAGCTCTCGTTGGCGCACGTCGACGGTCAGTGTCCGCTTCGATCTTTAACCGTTGGTGTTTTCACGTTAAGGCCCCACGAGACCAATGCTCGAACATGTGTCGTCAAGCTCCCGTCGTCTGTGTTCACAGCTGCGACCCCGACGGTGCAGGCAACCGTGCTCTGGCACCCGACCGTTGCTGGTTGGCTCGTCGGACGCGTTGGAACCTCGGGCGCCACCACGTTTTACGCTCGGTCCGTGGAAGTCTTTGTCGCATCGGCACCGCCGCTTGTGCCGAGTCTTGTTACGTGGACATCGGGAGCACATCCTGCAGCGATGACGTTGGAGGTGGCCATCGACCCCAGCGTCTGTGAGCTGCACGTGACCGTACCAGAGTGCCCTTTCCTGACGCCAACACTGCTGCCGTCCGTCACCAAGATGACAGCGGCAAACGAATGCAGCATCCACCTCTTTAGCCCGGCATCGGCGGTTGTTCGTGCGTGGTCGACGGTGCTGCCGACAGGCACTAGGGTCAAGCTGACCGAAATTGGTTGTAAGGAGGGACAACAACAGCAGCGTTTTCTGTCGCCACCGATTGTCGACACCCACCGGCGCTTGACGTCGACAGCGACCGACGCAACGACAACTCCAAGCGGGCGCTTTACGGGGACGACGGCCATTGCAACGGCCGATGGCACCTGCGTCCTCGATTCGATGGCTCTGACAACGGCCTTGAATGGATCGGGTCTGGTGCAGTTTACATGGCCGTACGACGCGCTACTTGACCTCCGTGTCCAAGTGGGCAGCGGGCCGACGCAGGTCGTCGACACTTGGACGGGGGCCATTAATGTGACCCTCACGAGCTCGGTGCCCACAGTTCTTTTTTTTGTCCGCGCCGACGCATCATCGCACGCCACACTCAACTGGTCGATCGCAGAGGCCAACGGTACCAAATGGCCACCGACGGCAGTTGACTGCCGCCCGCTGCAAATGGTGCCCGGTCTCGTGCGCCTCAACAGCTCGAGTGTCGCCGGTGGCAGCTCGCTGGTCGTTGCGTCGCTTGTGCCGAACGACGTCATGATCGCGTCCATTGACGTGCTTCAGTTCTTCCTCGGCGCACCGGTGGAAACCATTCGCCTCAACGGGTCGATCATCGCGGTCGGACCGCTGTCGTACCTTTCCTTGTACGATGTGCCGCTGGGATCGGTCGTGTCCCTGGACACCAAGAACGCCTCGATTGCAGTCGATGCCGTTGCTGCGGTCTTGGCGTCGGGCGTGTACTGGACGTCGACCGTTGTCGCGCCATGGAGCAACGGGTCCAAGTGCGGTGCCCCGTACATTGGAGCGCCCGTCGTTGAACCCTCCTGCGCAACAAGAGTGTTTCTGCCGCCGGTGACCCTGCCACCGGCCTCTCACTACGAGCACGTGACCATGATCATCACAATCGCGCCGTGCGTGACCGGCCTCGTCACACAGTGGTCGATACCCGTGTACGAGCCAACGTCGTGCGTGTTTGTTGTGCCCGGAAACCAGTCGACGTCCGTGGTAGTGACGACAGCAACTGCGTCGGTGCTGTCATTCTCTCTTGCGGCGACAGCTGCAAACGCTTCGGACGCATCCACCTCGGTGCGCAACTGGACGGTTGCGATACCAGCTGGCTGCAGCGACACCTCGGTGGCGGTGCCAGACGCGCTACCCGACTGCCCGCCGCTAAAGCCATACGTTGTGACGGCGTCCGTCGTCCAAGGCCAACCGTTTGACGTTGTCGTGCCCTTGCCGGCCTCGTCGCAAGTGTGGCAGGTATCACAACTGACTGTGTCCATGAACCCGTGCGGCGTCCTCCAAAATATATCTGCTTCGATGCTAGCCGATGGGTCGTCGACGTCTTGTGTTCTCTACTACAACAACGTCCGGGCGCCACTCGTTCTCACAATGACACCGGTGGCCAACTGGTTTGGGCAGCTCATGCTCTCGGTGCAGTCGACGCAGTCGGTGCTACGCGGTGCCTTAACCTCGCCGTTGGATCGTGGCGCGTTACCAAACATTCGACAACTCGTGCTGGAAAATGCGCTTCAAATTGCTTTGACCACGCCCGGTTACCTCTATGCACACACGGCCATTGGCGCGTGGCAACCGCTCGCCTCGCCGGCGTCGTTTCAACACATTTCGTCTGGAAACGGCGTGCTCTGCGGCACAACATGGACCGCACATCTCTTCTGCAGTCTTTGGAACACGACGACGACGCTAAATGCGTGGGTATTGCTGCGCAACGACACGCGATTTGTGCTTGTGGCCAACGGCATGGTGGTCGCCATCACGACCGACTCGGCCGTCGTCGGAACGTCGGTGACGGACCTTGGCGCGGCGTCAACATGGGTAGCCTATCAATCGTTCATCGCTACGTCGACGGTGATTGCGTGGGACGGGCACTACGTACTGAATGTGGTTCACAACCAGCTCGTCCTGGCGACGACGCCGACGTCCGACCTTTCAGTGTTTGGGTCGATCATGAACCTACCAGCGTTCCTCGGACCGAATTTCGACTGGTCGTCACTGCAGCTGGTCAACGGTGCAGCGTATGTCTTGGACGCTTCGGGGCTCGTCTGGTCCCGACGCCTCTCGTCATCGCTCGTCGACTGGGTGATCGCGTCGCCGCGTGGTGCTCGGTGGAGCTTCTTCGCTGTTGCCGCGTCCGGCGCGCTCTGCGGCGGCAGCCACGGCACCCTCATCACCTGCGAAGGCGTCGACACGAACGTGCCGGTTGTGCAGTCGCAGTGCCAGTCGACGGGCAGCGTCGTCGCCAACTGGATCTACGGCGCGTCGACGGTCGCGTCGTCGCTTCGAACGGCGGTGCTCTTCAGCCAAGTGTTTCGCTCGCCGCTGTTGTTTACGCTCGCCTACCGTCTAGAGACGTGTGCGTCCTTGCACAATATTTGTAGACAGAGAAACTTACGTCATTCTAGTGTACGCGGCGCTTGTCATCACAGCGCACGTCAACGGCAACGATGCGGTAACGCTGTTTGCGTCCGACCCGGCCAACATGACGCTCGGTGTGTGGACACCCGTGACGCTGGACGCGAGGCGTTTCGTCGGCACACCGTTCCAACTCAACATTACGGCCACGAGCTACGCCGCGAACGACGTTGCGATCGCCCGCTTTAGTGTCATATCAACCACGCCGTCGACCGGCGCACTCGTCGTCGATGCAGTGACCGGCGGCGCGGTGACGGTGCACCACGAGCCGCCTCCGACGACCAATGACGACGGGTTCATTGTGCGGTACACGGCGACCGTGACGTCCGTCAACGGGACGGGGTCGCCCCAGCTGGCCTACCACGGTGCCTAGTCCCATTGTTTCGTAGTCTGTCTGTACACGGCGTATGTAGGCGACGGTATGACCGACGTCGGGTGCTTTCAGACGGCAAACCTCGGGCTCCTTCCGGCGCCAACGACGCAAGTGTTGACCCCCGGCGAGTGCGCCCGCCTCTGCGTCGGCGCGGAGCGTCAAGTGAATTTGACAGCCAATAGTGTGTTGCGCAGCGCGGGTCCGATTCTCTTGAACTCGAACCTTCCTGGCTGGACGGTCGAGATGTACTTGTATCTGTACGCGCAGACGACGCCGTCGTCCGTGCTTTTTCTGCTGGACGCAACGATGGCGTCGGTGGTCTTGGACACCAACACCGTCGTCGTCACGGTGAGCGGCAACGCGGTGCGCATCCCTTACGCCTTTCCACTGCACGAGTGGTTCCACCTCGCGTTCGTATACGACTTCAGCGGAAGCTACGTCCGGGTCTTTGTCAACGGAGTCCCCGCCGCGTCCGCAACTCTGCAAACCGCATGGCCAACAAGCTCGTCGCCACGTCTCCAGATTGGCGCCGGTATGCACCCACCACCCCATTATCGCTTGGTTATTCACTCGTTGTTGTTTTTGATTAGATACCTTGTGGAACACGGCAACCGCACCGCTTCTGGCCATAGTGGACGAGGTAGAGACCGCACGTACATGCCTGATCTCGAATACCGTTGATGTAGGTACGCGTGTGGGGACTTCCGCGCTCGGACGCCGCGATTCGCCTATTCTGGGACCAAGACGTTGTTGACGCTGCTCTGGCCGTGCACCTACGGTACCTCAATGATCGTCGATGTGAACCATCAAGCCGTTGCTTCGTAGGTTCAACGGGCTCGATGTTGCGAGGGACGACTCTGGCAACAACTATACATTCACCGCCTCGAACGTCCACGCCGTCGCCAGCCGAGTGCCGCCGCGTCGGTTTGGCCTGACCAAAGGAGGCAAGTGCCTATGCGCCCCACTGCCCTTCGTTGGCAAGCAGCTTGCCGACGGCGCGTGCAACGCATCGTGTGTGTCCCTACCGTCGAAAAGCTGCGGAAGTACGGATGGCATGGCTACGAGCGTGTACGAGTTGGGTCGCTTTGTGGTCACCGGCCTGGCGCCGTCGACCACATACAAGGTCAATGTGGCATACGAGACGGCGTCGGTGTCGCGCACGATTTCGACGACGACGGTCACTACCACGGTTGCAACGGTCCCTGGCCCCGTGGATCGCCCGTTCCGTGGCCGCACGTTGGCCCCTGGCAGTCTTGTCGTCAACTGGTGCGTCGTACTAGAACCTCGGTCTTGCAATGGTTTTTCTAAACGATGTATGGAGTAGGAACACGACTGTCGACACGGGTGGCGCGCCGCTCACGGGCTTTCTCGTGTACGTAAATGGCTTTTTCGTGGCGACGGCAGAGGCGACGGCGACCGACGTCGTTTTACCCAATCTCCTTCTCTCGACCGAGTACCTTGTCACGGTCGCCGCCGTCAATGCGATCGGCATTGGCGCGCCGAGTGCTCCGTTGGCGTTGCACATGACGTATGCTCCGGCGTCACCGACACCGCCGCTGTCGATGCAGTTGCTCGACGCAACGGCAGGTGCGCTGCATGTGCGTATCGGTGGCGTCGCCTTTTGCGGTGGGGGGCCTCTTCGGAGCGCGTACGTCGAGAAGAAAACGGCCCGGTCCGTCCGCGAAGGCGCCGGCTTTGTGTTTGGCGCCGTTGGCGGTACCCTGAATGCCGCTGGCGACATTGACATCTGGGTGTACGGTCTTCCGAGCAGTGCCACTGTCGCGCTCCATGCCGTCGTCATCAACGCGTTCGGGTCCTCGAGCGACTACGGCCCCGTGTTTACCTTTGCAACCGTCGCGAGCTCGGGGTACCCGCTCTCCCCCGTCCCGAGTGTGACCACCGTCTCTGGTTGGTTTGGACGTCATGTTTAACAATGGGGGATTCATTCGATGTACAGGCGGCGCCATCGGACTTGCACTCATGCCGCCGCTCGACACCCGTACGCCTACGAGTGTGTTGCATCTGATTTTTGATACAAATGTGACCTAGTCGGCGCGACGGTGGTCGGCTACGAGGTGTTTTTGCGACCTATCACGAGCAGCGCATGGCTGCTGGCGGCGTCGACACCGGGCTCGAGCTCGTCGGTGACGGTGTACACAGACCCGACGACGCAGCTGCCACTGCAGTCTGCAACGACGTACGCGGTCGAGGTCGTCGCAATCACAGACACGATGGTATGCAGCCCGCTCTTGGACTTTACGGGGTTGGGTCAAACCGCCAACGTTTCAACCCGTGCCGCGGGACTTCCAAGCCCTCCGAGTGTCGAGATACTGGCCGTCGGAGCGAGTTACATTACCTTCAAGTGCGCGCCGCCTCTTGACATGCAAGGCGCCGTCATGCTGGAGCTGGTCGGAAACGTCTCGGGGACGCTTGTACCTATTCCTTTCGCTGGCAACACAACGCTCAGAGGTCTCCGCGGCAACACGACGTACCACGTACAGTGCGCAGTACAAACGTCGCTCAACCGCACCGCGTGGAGTGCACCGATCTCGGTCAAGACAAGCGTAACGCAGCCGCCGTCGCCGGTGCAGCAGCTAACGAGCATGACGCTGTCAGCGAGCCAGGTGCAGCTGATGTGGAGGGCGCCGAAAGACTGGGGAGGCGCGACGCCGACGGGTACGCGCACACACGAAATTACCTGGATATGACAAGGGAGTCGTAGGCTATTACATCTACCGCAACGCGACGTCCTTGGTGTTTTTATCCGCCGTCTCGCCCGAAAGCAACCAGTTCACGCTGGACTATCTGCGCGTCAACACAACATATTCATTGATCGTCGTGCCGTTGACGACGAGCCACGCGGGTGACCCGTACGCCGGCCGCATCTCGGCAACGACGTCTTCGTCTACCCACGTGGGGGCGCCCCCCGTCCCCGTCGTGGACGTCGTCGGCGCCGACTTTGTTGGGCTCACGCTGACGCCAACGCCGGAAACCGGTGGCTACGACAGTGTGAGCTACCAAGTCAACATGACGACGCCGCAGTCGTGCTATGTACCGACGGCCGCCGACCCGTGTGCGACCTGCAACGGCTACAACATGCTTTCGCTACTGACGTTGAACGCTACGTGTGGGGCGGTCAATGGACTCTGCTACGCGGGGCAACTGCAGTGTGCGTACATCCCGCCACCAACGACTGTGTGTACCCTGCACTCGGTCGCGGCGGCCGCCAGCGCAGGATGCACCGCTGCGGGGCTGCTTCCCTCGACAACGTACTTTTTGTCGGCGTATACGCTCAACCCGATCGGGGCCAGTGTCGCCAGCACCACGTCGCAGACAACAAGGTACTCGTTCTTGTGTTTTGTACCATGACAAACCTAACTCGGCTCTAGTCCACCCGTCGCGCCGCCGTCTGTCGTCGCCGTGACCGGTGTCGATGCCGTTGGGGCACTAACCTTGCAATGGTCGCCACCCCCGGTACGTACATGTAAAGCAACGTCATGACACTGACGTTTGAAACCTAGTCGCTCGGCGGTATGCCTCTGCGCAACTACTCGGTGGTCTGCGACAACACCGTACTGACGCAAACAATGGGGTCTCTGTTTGCATATACGTGGTGTCAACAGCTCGTGGTCAACGTGACGCACACGTGCTATGTGCAAGCGCTCACGGCCCTCGGTGCGTCGCCCATCGCGGCTTCGATGTTTGTCTTGACGCAAGTCGGGCCGCCGGGTGCGCCGACCGCCGTTGTCGCCTTCCGCAACGCAACGTCGGCCAGCGTCCAGCTCAACGCCCCGTGTAACGTCGGCGGTGCAGCCGCGTTCTTATTCGACTGCGCTCTCGTCGAAAGCGAAACAAACACGTCGGCTTCGGTTCCTTGCACCGAGACGACGCCCACGAGTCTCGCATCGTTGTCTGTCAACACCACGTATGCGTTCCAAGTGCGCACGACGACGGTCTATGGTTCGAGCCCGTGGGTGACGCTGCCTTTTGCAACAATGTCGGGCATTCCAGCCCCACCAGACATGTCACTTGTCTCGGCCTCGGACCGCGAGTTGCTTCTGTGCGTCAAAGCGCCAGATTACCTCGGCGGGTCCAACTTGGTTGGCTATGAGTTGGTCGTGGGCACGGCGACCGAATTCGTGCTCCAGTCGACGCTTCTCAACGACAACTCGGACGCCTTCACGGTCTCGGGGTCCTGTCTTCGCGTCACCGTATCCAACGTCTCGTTCGACACGGCGTATACTGCATCCGCGTCTGCTATCGGTATTGGCGGTGTGAGCCTCGCCACGACAGCCACTTTCGCGACGCTGCCGCAGCAACCGGGCGTGCTGGCCTGGAACGCGTCGACCATCCAAGCCAACCAAGGTGTGATGACGCCGGTGAGTCTGCTCCGGTCGGGGGGCGTCACGGGGCCCATCAATGTTTCGCTCCATATTACAAACAACGTCAACAACACGTACATCTGCGACCCTTCGACGGGGCTCTGTAAACCGCCGAGTCCTTGCAGCCAAGTGTACCCCGACACGGATCTGGTCGGCAACGACTTGGCGTACATGGCGTCGCCGTCCGTCGCCGACTGTTGTGCCAAGTGCCAAGCGTACGCGGGGTGCACCGCCTATGCGCTCAACGCTGGTCAGTGCTACCTCAAGTCGTTCGGCCTCAACCCGCAAACCGTCGTCGGTGTCACGGCCGGCATCATCACGCCCAACTGTCCAACATATTACTTTGGCGTCGACTTTGTGGACCCGTTTCTGTCGTATGAGGTGCTGTCACTACCGGATTGCGTGGCCGCGTGCAAAGCCATGCCCGACTGCATCGGTTTTAGCTATATCCTTTCGACGCAGACGTGCTACTTCAAGAGCGAGCTGACGGAGAAGACGACCAACGCCGACTGTGTGACGATCGTTGTGGCCCCGATCTGCCAGGCGTCGCAAACGCTCGCGCTGGCTTTTGAAGACGGCGAGAGCGTCAAGACACTCTCGTTTGCGATTCCCAACGACGTCCACGTGGCGAATCCCTATGACCTCGCATTGACGCTAAGCGCGCCCACCAACGGCGCATCGCTCGGCGCCCCGAGCGTCTTGCATATGAACGTGACGCGCGACGGCGGTACCTTGCAGTGGGCTCCTGCCGGCCCCGCGGGACAAAACACATCGACGACGCTGACGCTGAACCGACGCGGGCAGACGGTGCTACCAGTGTCGGCATCGGTGCTCCTCCAAGCAAGCAACAATATGACCTACATGTGTAACGCGTCGACACTTGTGTGCGCCCCGCCCGCGACGCCGTGCAGTCAGCAGTATCCGGGCACCGACTTTCTTGGCAACGACCTCACGAGCACGACGGCGTCGTCGGCGAACGACTGCTGTGCCCAGTGCCAGGGGTACAGCGGCTGTGGCGCGTACGCGTTCAATACGATGACAAACGGATGCTATCTCAAGTCGATCGGGCTCAACACGCTCGCAGTGCCGGAGGTGACGGGCGGGATTCTCTCCAACATCTGCGTCCGCGAGATTGCCAACACGAATGCTGAAGGCGGCGACATTGGCCCGGAAGCAGGCGTGACGCTCGACCAGTGCCGCGTACTCTGCCGCACGAACCCGCAGTGTTTTGGGTATCGCTACGAGGCGTCGACGTCAACTTGCTGGCCAAAGACGTATGTGGACAACCTGATGTCCGCCCAGGATGGCGTCTTGGGGTTCACGCAGCAACCATGCCAGACGTCGGGGGTGACCCTCTCGTTTCCATCCGGTAGCAATGCGAGCACCTTGAGAGTGCAAGTGCTGCCGACAACAACGTACGCGGCACCATACTCGGTCACAGCGTCGATTCAATCGACGACCAACGGTGGAATCTGGAACGCCTCGATGCCTCTCGACCTGGCGGTGCTCGACAATGGCGTGGCGGGTCATTTCGCCTTTGAAAGCACGTGGCTCACGACGTTCGTCAATGTCTCGAGTGTCCAACTGACCGTCCGCCGGCTGTTTGCCACCAACGGCAACGTCGTCGTCACGCTCACGTCGTTGTCGTCGACCGTTGTGGCGCAAGGACTCTTCAACACGACCCTTGCGTTTGCCGACGGCGTGACCTCGGCGACGGCGTCCATGGCACTGATGATACCGCCGACGCCGACACCGCCTCAAAACGTGACGATCAATATTGCTGCCGTGACCAACTATGGTTGGATTGTAGCACCGTCGACCTGCGTCGTCACCGTGTACGACACGCGCCTTACGTGGCCGGATCCCCCGACGCAACTCCACGCATCGATGGCCACCGGCAGTACGCTCTACGTTGCGTGGACGCCGCCGGCGTTCAAGGGCGGCGTCGACGTCTTGGCGTCGGCCTTGAGCTACCAGGTGTTTGTGGCGGGCAGGGCCACGATCGTGACATCGGCAACGCTCGTCAACATCTCGCAGCTCGCGTCGCTCACAAGCTACAACGTCAGTGTTGCCACTGTGAATGCGTTTGGGCAGAGCGCCGCTACGGCACCCATGGTCGTGCAGACAACCGTGCCCACGGCGCCCAGTGCGCCGACGAGCGTCGGTGTTTCTGCCGTCTTTGCGACGCAAGCTGTCATTTACTGGGCGCCACCAAGCGACACGGGCGGGGTGCATATTGCGTTCTATCGCGTATGGCAGCAGCACGTTGCTGCCGCGTCGACGACGCTCGTCGCGCAGGTAGCGGCGACAGCGACCTTGACGACCCTCGTGGCCAACTTGCTTCCCAGCTCTGCACACGAGCTTTACGTCACGGCCACAAACACGGCAGGTCTCGAGGGGACTCCTGCGCTTTTGACGGTGCTGACGACCGCGCCCACGCCACCTGATGCCCCGGTACCCCCAAACGTGGTAGCTGTCACTGGTGGGGCCGTCACGTTTCGCTACAACAGCTCAAGCTACGATGGAGGCGCACCAGTGACGACCTTTCGTGTCGTCTCGGATTTTGGGCTTGCATGCAGCGCCTCGACCAGCGCCACGTGCGCCATCTACGGCCTGTCGCCGACGACAATGTACGCTGCGATGGTCTTTGTCGAGAATGACTTGGTATGCAATCGAGCATCTGGACGTGGATTGACATTTGCTGGTGTAGGGTCCGTGTGCGAACGGGACGCAGTTTACTTTTATGACGGGGACAGCGTCCTCGCCAGCGGGTCTGCTGCCCCCCACTGTTGTCCAAGAAGCTCTGGGCGCATTGACCCTGTTGTGGGCACCACCCGCCGACACTGGCGGTGTGCGTATCGTCGGCTACACGATTCAAGCTTGCGTTGCCAACGGCACATGCGACATGGTCTACTCGCAAGTGTCCAACCCAGCAACGACAACCACACTGACGACACTGAGCCCAAACACAACGTACAACTTTTCGCTCGTGGCGTACAACACGCAGTCGTTCTGCGCGGGCGCAGCAGCCAGTATCGGCGCATCGCTCCTCCACAGCACTATGAAACGGACGCCGCCGGCCCCGCCGACGCTCAAGCTTGCGGGTGTCACGGGCGGCGCCATCACCCTCGACTGGACGCCGGTCGTTGCGTCTGCTGACATTTCTGCCTACGCCTTGTACAACGTCGATATGGCAACTCTGCTCTTTGAAGGCAACGCGACAAGCTTTGTCGTGTACGACTGCAGCGCACTGAGTACCTACCGCTTCCAAGCGCGCGGGCTCAACGACATTGGGTGGAGTGAAAAAGCTCGATTTTCGTCGTGACGACATCCGCCGTGTCGGAGCCGGGCACCGCGACGGCTCTTCTAGCCAATGCGACGACGTCTGGCGGCAAGGTGGCGCTCGCGTGGAGCCCGCCGGCGGATACGGGTGGCGCCACGCCGTTGTATTATACCATCCTTCGCAACGGCTCGCAAGTCGCCGCGAACGTGCTTTCAACGACGTACGTCGACACGGTCAATGTCACTGCCTCGACCGTGTATGCGTATTCCGTGGCCGCGTCCAACCTGGTGTTTACGGGATCGTTTTCGGCGCCCGTGACGGTTCAAACCGCTGCGCGAACGCCGCCAGCGTCTGTCATCGTCCGAAACATCACAGCACTCGGTGGCTCCCTCGTCCTTGCGTACGATCTTCCGACTGACTCGGGGGGCACCCCCCTGACATCGATGACAGTCGTTGCGTACCAGTATCTCGCTTCAGCAAATACGTCGTCGTCGTCACGGGTCCTTGTTTGGAACGAAACCAGAAGCGCGGTGTCGACGACCGCTATCTCAGGCCTGACGGCACAAACTTTGTACGAAATTTCGACTGTGGTTACCAACGCTGCCGGGTCGAGTCTGCCCGTCGGTAGTGCCGCCTCGACGGCTGCGGCGACGACCCCGAGTGCCCCTGCCAGTCCGCTGCTCGCGAGTGCCAACTCGACAGCGCTTGTTGTCAACGTCAGCGCGCTCACCAGTGCGTACGACTTTGGTGGAACCCCGCTCGATGCCTATCGAGTGTTTGTCAATGGCTCGTTGGTGGCGACCGTGTCGGCGGCGGCACCCAACGCAACGGTGCTCCCAGGTCTCTTTGCCGCGACGCTTTATGCCGTCGAATTGGCCGCCGTGAACGCCATCGGAAGCTCTCCCCTCGGGTCGCCCCTTTTGGCGACGACGGCGTCGATGACCGCCCCTGGTCCCGTCAACAATATTGCAGTTGTCGCGGCTACGGGTACAACGCTGACGGTATCGTGGGCCTACCCAAGCGTGACTGGCGGTGCGCGCCCGAGCGACATGACGTTTATGGTGCAGTATAACGAAGCCAATGCCTCGAGCGTCGTGACCAGCCAACGCCCGACCATCGTGCTCTCGTCGCTACATCCGCTCACAACGTACACGATCCAAATCCAAGTCGCAACGGCAGGAGGCACAAGTATCATGGCAAATACCACTGCGACGACGACCGTCGGCGCCGCCGGCACGGCATCGATGGCGTCGACTACTACTACCGTCCTGGAGAGCGACGCCTTTGTCACCGTGATTGCGACACGGAATGCCACCGGCGTCGCGTCGTTCGTTGGCTACTACACGACGGATGCATCGGCGGTCGCTGGGCGCGACTACATCGCGGCGTCGGGCAACGCCATGTTCGCTGCCGACGCTGCAAACACCAGCATTACCATCCAGCTCCGAGACGACATTGCGTGTCAAACGAGCGGACGTCGCTTCAACATTACGCTCGTGCAAACGGATGGGGTCGACGTGGGGGAAGCCGCGTCGATGGAAATCGTCATCAACGATGACGTCGACGGCGGTATCGTTGCGTTTCAGCAATCGTCGCAGACCGTTGCAACGCTGGCGCCCACGACGACACCCGTGGCTGTGCCGCTTGTACGCACCCTTGGCAAGTACACGGACGTGAACGTGAGTTTGTTTCTCGTGCACGCCACGTCGACAGCGCAACTCGGTGTTCAGATCGCGTCACTTCCGGCGTTTGTCTCGTTCCCGGTCAACGAAACGACGACCGTAGCGACTGTCTGGCTGCTCAATGACCAAACGTACCACGACCCACCGCTGAGCTTTACGATCGGGTTGGCCCTCGTCGATGGCGCGAGCGTGTGTGCCGTTGCAGCACCAACGCCAATGACAACGTCGGTGCTGATTCTCGGTCGGAACGTCGTGTCCCCACCGGCATCGCCAACGCAATTGCAACTCGTCAGCGCTACCGGCGGCTCTCTGCGTCTTGCTTGGGTGCCACCACAGTACACAGGCGGCTACAATCTTTTCGTGGCAAGCTACCTTGTTGTGCTGTCCGGACCAGGCATCAACACGACGTCTGTGAATGTCTCGCTGCCCACTGCCGTCTTGAGTGGTCTCGTTGCCAACGGAAACTACTCGGTTGCGGTGGCGTCGGGAACCAGCGTTTACGTCGGTGCTCCAAGTGAAACTGTGTACGTCCAGACAACGGCAGCAACACCGCCAAGCCGCCCACTCAACGTTCTCTGCGCGAGTCAAACCGGTGGTAGCATCACGGTCACGTGGGCTCCACCGCTCGACGCCGGTGGGTCGCCCATCTTGGGATACAGCATTTTGAACGTGCAGTCGACGAATTCGTCCCTTGCGCAGATGTACGTCAGCACCTCATTCACGTGGTCGGGCCTTGTGCAGCTCACAAAGTATACGCTGGCAATCGCGGCCGTCAACAGCTTCAACATCGTCGGTGACGCCGTGAGCATCACCTGCACGACTGTGACGGGAAATGCGCCCGCAACGCCGTCGCCACCTGTGCTTGTTTCTACGACGGGGGGTACGATAACGGTGTCCATGACGAGCCCCGTTGACACGGGGGGCTTGCCACTCACACTCTATGCCCTGTATGGGAACAGCGTGGCACTCCCCAACTTGTACACGCAAGTCTACAATGGATCCTCGTCGACTGCAACGGTGTACGGATTGGCCGCGGCCACGACATATGGGTTTCAGAGCAGAGTTGTCAACGCTGCGGTACGCGTCCCGATAGGAAAGAGTCTGTTCTTGACCGTCACCATTGTAGGGAATGAGCGCATCCTCAAGCACAGTCTTTGTTTCGACGCCAGCGGTGACGGCACCGTCGGGACCGTTGGCACTCGCAGTTGCCGCACCTCCCACGGGGGGCGCCGTTGCTCTGCGCTGGTCGCCGCCGCTCGACACGGGTGGCACCGCCATCACGGGGTACTTTGTGCGGCTCTACAGTATGATTGATCTCGTCACAAATGCACCGACCGTCGTGTACGAGAACGACTCGAGTCTTGCGCTCGAGACGACGATCTACGGTCTTGCGTCCAATACGACATACGCCTTTTCGGTTGTGGCTGTGACGCTGCTGAGTCACTGCTTGAACCCGGCGCTGATTCAAGAAAGCAGTCGCATTGTGGCGCGCACAGATGTGGCTACCTTGCCGTCGGCGCCGTTGTCGCCGTCGCTCGTAACCGCGACGGGCGGCATGCTCTCGTTGAGCTGGAGACCACCGTTGGACATTGGCGGTGCCGCTGTGTCCATCTACCGGGTCTTTAACTCGACGAACGATCTTGTTTGCACATCGCCGACCGTTGACTGCAGTGTCTATGGGCTCTCGTCTCAAACGATTTTCCATTTTACAATCACGGCAGTCAACAGTGTCGGGCAGTCACCGCCCAGCAGTACGCTGACAGCCACGACGCGCGTCGTCTCGGCGCCGAGTCCTTCGCTCAACATGTCGACACTTGTGGTTGGTGCGGATATGCTCTCCCTGGCGTGGCTTGCGCCGCTTGACTCTGGCGGCGCTGCCATCGTCGGCTACACCGTGTATCGCGACGACGCTCTCGTCGCATCGACGGGCCCGACACCGACATTCGTTGACCGCAGCGGCCTTTTAGCCAATACGACGTACCGGTATGCCATCCAAGCTTTGAACGGCCGACTACCTGGGGCTATAACGTCTGCGTTTTTCGCGACAACGGGCCCAGCCACGGCACCATCGACGCCAACGGCCATCACAATGTCTGTCGCGGGTGGGAGCATTTCTGTGACCTGGGGGGCGCCGATGTCGACCGGAGGTATCGTCGACATGTCCACTGTATGTCAACTGTACACCAACGAGAGCTCGCTACTTCAACAGCTCGTGGCACGGAATCCTCCTTGTCTCTTTGTGGCGCTGGACCAGCGCACAGCGTACGAGATTGTCATCTTCAACAACAACACCGTCGGTGCCAGCGCACCTACGAGCCTCAATGTGATGACCAGCGATGCAACGCTACCGCAGGTGCCACCGACACCGATCGTCCTCGAGCATTCGGGCAGCGTGGCGACGCTCCAAGCCGTGGCACCAAGTCAAACCGGCGGTCTCCCGATTCTTGCTATGAAAATCTACAATGATGGGCAGCTGCTCGGGAACACGACTGCCGCGACTTTGCTTCAGTGGACATTGATCAACCTCGTAGCGGACACGGCGTATGTTTTCCAAACGACTGCCGTCACGGGCGTCGGCGAGAGTTCGCTGAGCGCTCCTCTGCACTTTACAACCGGTCCCGTCGTTGCGCCCTCGGAGCCGCGTAACGCGTCGGTGGTCGCTGTGAACACGACGAGCTTCACGCTCAGCTGGATACTGCCGCGCAACTCGGGCGGGCGGCTTCAGGAGCTGCTGTACGAAGTGGTAGTTTTTGAGACGGTCAACAATACGTCACTTGGTGTTGCTGTCGCCACGAGCACGGTGACGAGTGTGACCATCGGGAACCTTCAAGACGCTACGGCGTACGAAGTGACGCTTCGAGCTTACAATAACGCGGGCACAAGTGCAACGACAGCGCCACTCGCCGTGACCACCGTGCCACTCGCCAAGGGCGTCGGTGGCTGGGCGATAACCAACGTTTCGGTGCTCTCCTCGATTGGTACGTTCCATTTGCCTTTGGTGCGCACGAACGGGTCTTCGGATGCGCTCGTACTCTCCGTCACATGCGTCGGTGTCGGAATCTCGCCGTCGTGCCCAGGGCAGGTGACAATGGCCGACTTGGCGACGTCGTTGTCGGTTCCGATTACGATTCCAGCCAGCAGCGTCTATGTACCCAACCAATCGATTCTGGTGACGCTGAGTGGCGACGGCGATACGAACGGTGTCGACCCGTTGGCCACCTCGGTGACCGTCACCGTAGACTGTGAAGTCAACGCCGGCGTCTTTCGTTTGCGTCCGCGACGCTCCTGGTCCGTGAAGATGCCGGCATCGTGTCCGTGCCCATCGTTCGCCATATCGGGGTGTCGACAGCGGTGGTCTGGGCCCCGTTGGACGTGTCTGGCAGCGTGAACGGGACGTCGGTGACAGGTCTCGAGTATCAGATTCTACCCAACCAGCTTATTTCGTTTGCCAACGGAGCGACAACGGCATCGCTGTCGGTCTCGATCGTCAACAACCAGCGCCCCGTGTTTCCCCGCCACTTCTTTTGTATCGGACTCCAAAAAATATCGGGCGGCGGCTACATGAACGCAACGGGCAACGCGACGACATGCATCACGATCTTCAACGACTGGACGCCGATGGTGCCGAGCGCAGTCTCGGTCGCGTCTGTGGCCTACGAAGCCACCGGCGGCCTCTTGAACCTCACGTGGGCGTCGCCTGTCTACCTCGGTGGCATCGGCGTCACCGTGTCCCATTATACTCTGCGCGTCGTTTCGGCGTCGGGACTGCACTCTGTGCTATCGACTTCGACGAACGCGACAACGGCACTCGTTGGCAACCTCACTGAACTCACAGTTTACACGGTTGGCATCGCTGCTGTCAACGTCGTCGGCGTCGGGCCCGAGGCCAATGCGACGGCATCCACCAGCCAGCGGTCGCTGCCGGGCCCCATTGTTGAAATCAACCAAACCGCTGCCAGCGGCGGGTACGCCCAACTGCAAATCTCGATGCCACTCGACACGGGTGGCGTTCCAATCAGCAACATTACAGTGCTCCTTTACAGCCCTAGCCGCAATGAATTCATCGTACGACGGTCTTCCGCATCTGTGTGGATGCAACGACAATGCTTTGGCGTAGGCGCAAGCCACACAGGTCTCGCCAACATACCTTGTGTACTTGTCACAGTGTCAGAGCGCCTACGTCGTTCAAGTTCAGGTCTATTACATAAACGTGCAAGACAAACGCGACTGAATGTTTTCTAGGTGGCCAACACCGTGGGCTACAGCAACATCACGTCGAACTTTACCGTGTCCACAACGGCAGCCTCCTTGCCCGGTGCGCCACGACTCGTGACATCGCCCGTGCAAACGGGCGGTGCCATCACCTTGCGTTGGCTGCCACCGCTCGATACCGGTACGCTGGAGCACCTCGGTTCCATTATCTTGAAGCGTTTTAGGGGGGGTCAATATTACCGGGTACACCGTCTACATGGCGTCGGACACTGGGCTGGCTCTGTACACGAAGACGACAGCGCCGACCGCGGTCATCGCGCCGCTTAGCCAGCTCACGACGTATCAGTTTGTCGTCGTCGCTCGCAATGCACTGGGCGATGTTGTGCTACCCGCTCTTGGGTCGATCACGATGGGCACGGACGCCATTACAACCAACGCCAGCACGCCCCAGTTGCTACCTGTCTACACGATCGAGATGGCCGTACGCCGTCATACTTGTGAATAGTGCGATAAGGTTCACGGCGGTTGTCGATGCATAGGGCACCTTGTGGCAACCATCGCTGATTCAAAATTTGGTGAATTCGATTCAACTGACGTCCACGTACACGGGGCCGTCGCTCAACGCACAGCAAATGGTGATGCGCGGTACAGCGTCGGCGCTCTTTACCACGACGACCATGGCGGCGACGTTGCCAGGGCCGCCGCCAGCGCCACTGCGTCTCGACTATGCGTCGGGCAGCGTCGTTCAGCTGCAGTTGCGCTCGCCGAGTGACACGGGTAGGCTCTTATCCTAAAACGATCGTATGTAAAGGATCGTAGGTGGCTTGCCCGTGACGGGCTACCGTGTCTTTGTCAACAACACGGAAGTGTCGGGTTTTAGCATCGTGTCCACGACAATGTCGCCGACATCGTCGCTGCACATCGACCAGATTGTGCTTGTACCCGGCTTTACGCCGTCGGCAGTCTACAACGTATCGGTGGTTGCTATGACGCTCAAGTCGTCGTGCGAGGCGTTGAGTCTCGGCGTCGTCGGCGCAGCGACGCTGCTGCGAGCCAACTCGTCGACACTGCCGCAGCCAGTGCTGTCGCTCACGAGCCCTCAAACCACAGGCGGTGCGATCTACCTCGAATGGTTGCCGCCGTTCGACCGGGGCGTTGGACCAGACGTGCCGCTCACATACACCTTGTCGATGGCACCGTCGCTAGCACCTGTGTGGTCCTTTGTCGCCAACACTACGGGCACAGCCTACTGGGTCCTCAATCTTCAGCCCGAAACGATATACCTGTTCCACATTGCCGTCATGTCGCCCGTTGGTGCGTCACGAAACGTCACTCAAGCGACGTTCGTCACAGCGGGGCTCTCAGCGCCGGGGCCGTGCGATCCGCCCGTGTTCCTTAATCACACAGGAGGGTCCCTCACCGTGGGCTGGTCGCCCCCCGTAGACAACGGCGGCCGCCCCGTCACGAGCTATGTTGTTTACGTGCAGGGTGTGGCGGCGACGACGACGACAAGTGCGCTGTTTGCAACAATTACGGGGCTCTTGGCGCACACTACGTACAGCGTCCGCGTCAGCGCCATCAATATCATGGGCACCGGGGCCGCTAGCGAGTACGCGAGCTTCATCACAGGAAAGCCGTCGCCAGCAGCCGCTCCCTCGAGCCCCGTCGTCGTCGGGCAAACGGGTGGCGCTGTCGTCTTGGCCTTTTCGCCCCCAGAAGATACGGGCGGTGTTGCGCTCGCCAACATCTTCTACGCCGTGTACGCCAACAACGTGCTCGTGGCCAACATTTCCCACGCCGCATACGAAGCCGCGCTCGGTGCGTCGACGACGACACCAAGCGTGTCAAGTCGTCGCCGCCTGACGGGATCCACGGGTGGCGTCACGGTAGGCAACCTCAATCCGTCAACAAGCTACGTTTTCCAAGTGGTGACGGTGTCGAGCGCGGGCGGTGCTAGCCCAGGGTCGAGTTCGCAGTCGGGGGCCACCTCGCCCCCCACCGCCCCCGGTACGCCGTCCGCACCGACCATTGCTGCTGTCACGGGGGGCACCATCGCATTTCGGTGGTCGGCAGTCGTCGACACGGGGGGTAGCTCCATCACAAGCTACGACCTTCGCGTCGTCAATACCGACACATTCGCGACGTACTCGTGCACGGGGCTCATTTTTCAGTGCGTTGTCGGTGGTCTCGACGGACTCTCGCGCTATACCGCCACTGTCCAAGCCATCAACAACATCGGGCCCTCGGTGGTGAGTCCTTCGACGCTAGCAAGTACCTCGGGGACAACGCCGCCCTCGGTGCCGCAGCAAGTAACGCTTGTGAGTGGGACAACGGATACGCTTGAGCTCTCGTGGCTACCACCGGTCGACACGGGGGGGTTTGCCATCACTGGCTACACCGTTTCGGTCGCAGCGGGCGGCGTCTTTGTGACAGCCCTCTCGGTCGCGGCGCCGGCAGACGAGACCAGTAGCGTGACGGCCACGATCTCGGGGCTTGTATCAGCAACCGTGTACGCCGTGTCTGTGGTGCGTCATTCTCGATCCTCAATGCTGCTTCTCACGAACAAATGTAGCAAGCCATCAACTTTATCGTCGCCGGTGACACGACCGACGACCTGCTCGTCGAAACCGTTGCGCTCCCAAACATGCCAGTCGCGCCAAGTGTCTTGTGCGGTACGTGCCGCGCGGAGCGTCGAGTGGCAGCTCATCTCTAGCTAGTCTCAAGTTTGTCGGTCACCTTGGTATGGACGGCACAGGCCGCCGTGTATGCGTTGCAGCGCAGTGACGGAGCCGTGTTCCGCGACCTCAGGGCACAGTCGTTTGTTGACACTGCCGTGACGACGAGCACAACGTATACGTACGCGCTGCAAGTGCTGCTGGCGACGGTATCACGTGGAGTCCGTGGAGCTTTCCCGTTACAGTGACGACGTTGGCGTCACCATCGTTGTACAGCAGCTGCGCGCTCTCGTCGACGCCGATCGTGCAGACTGGGTACACCAACAACGCGCATGTGACGTGGCAGCTCGCACGCCCCGTCGGCGTGAACCAGCACACCGTGCTCGATGTACGTGCGACTTTTTCAAATAGAGTTGCACTCATTCTCTCTATTAGTTTTCGCTCTTCTCGCTCGAGTGCGACCACGACAGTGTTGTTGTGACCGAGCTCAATTCGCTCAACCAGCCGAAGACGCTGTGGCGCGGCGGGTGCCCGCGGACCGGCGGCCTCACGCTGGTATCGTCGCAACCCAACGCGGTGCTTCAAATCGCACTCTCTTCGGATGCCACTGTCACGCGCGCCGGACTCTCGTTCACGTCGCGTGCTATCAACGCCTCGACGACCATCGTTGCCAGCCGCGTGTCGTGTCCGTCCGTCGGCAACGTCGCGTGCGCCGGCAACGGTCTGTGCGCGGGCGCGTCGGGCAATTGCGTGTGCAGCATCGGCTTTACGGGAGAAGACTGCAGTCAACGTATCCTTTGCGATGCCACGGTGGTCTCGACACGGTGCCCAAATCTCATGGACCTTTCGGGCCAAGTCATTGCCGTGGACCCTGTACAAGGAGACGACGCGCACGGCACGGGCGAGTACATGGACGCGACGGCGTCGGGCACGGCGAGTAAAGCCGTTCGGTCCATTCAACAAGCGCTGCGACTCATTTCGGCCGATTCGACGGTGCCAAAAACGCTGCTTCTGTACCCAGGCACGTACACAACGCAGCACAACTGCATGTGGGCGCTCTCGAACCAGAATCTCACGGTGCGCGGGCTCTTTGGCGTATCGTCGACCGTGGTCTCGTGCGCCCAAGGCAGTGCGTGGCAGCAGCAAGGCGGGGAGCTCACGATCCAAGGCGTTGGGCTCCAAGGCGCCCAGCTGAGCATGGTGCGAGGCACTCTCCAAGTCCGATCATGCTCGCTCAGTGGCGGCGTCAATACCGACGGTGGCTGCGTCTACGTAGACCACAGCACCTTTGTGCTTCAGCAGTCTAACGTGACGGGCTGCCGCGCCCTGCTCGGGGGAGGCATCTATGCGCTTCAAAGCACTTTACGCATTACGGACGCGCTTATCTCGGCCAATACAGCGACTGGGGATGGCGGAGGTATCTACCTCAGCAGCACGACGACGGTCACGGGCGCCAACGCTGTCGTACAAGCCAACACGGCTGCAAACTACGGGGGTGGCATTGCCATCGTCGGCACCGCGACACTGCAAGGCGCGACCGCCGGAGACATACGGCTACACGACAACACTGCACAGACAGGCGGCGGTGTTAGCGTTGCAGGCGTCGGTCTCTCCAGTAGCAACCTCCTGGTTGATGCCAATCTCGCACTCGGCAACGGTGGCGGCGTCACTGTCCAAACGAATGCATTTGTGACCGACACTGCGTCACTGCTCGCATCCAATGTCGCCAACAGCTTTGGCGGCGGCATCTACTCGGAGTCGAGCGGGGCGCTATCGTTTACGGGAACCACGGTCCAGGGCAGCTCGGCAGGTACAGATTTCGTACCTGGTGTTTGTACTTGAAGAACCCATGTAGGACTTGGCGGCGGCGGCGTCGCGCTCAGCGGCAGCACCGGTGCACTGCGAGGTCTTCTCATCGCAGAATGCTCCAGCCAGGGGCTGGGCGGGGGCCTTTATGCTCTCAACTCTGCCTTTGAATTGCAGTCCATGCTCCTTGACAGCAACACTGCAGCCACGAATGGCGGCGGGATGGCGCTACAGGCATCCACATGCTCGGTCCAAAATGTTACCACGAGCAACAACGTGGCCCAAGGCAACGGTGGCGGCGTCGCGCTCCTCGACAGTCGCGCCACGGGCTCTCTTTCCGTGCTACTCGACTCGGCCGTCGGTGTCGGCGGTGGTGTTTTCCTAAATGGTGCGTCATCGCTTGTGTCAACGCGCGTTCGCAGCTGCTCGGCGACCCAAGGGGGCGGTATTTTCGCCACGTCTAGTAGCGCAACCACCCTCCAATTGCTCACCAACGTGGTCGTGTCCCAGTGCTCGGCCACGAGTCGCGGTGGCGGCCTCGCACTGTCGACCGTTTTGGTTCAAATGACCAACGTTTCAATCGTCGACAACACGGCGCCAACGGGCGGCGCTATCGATGTGTCAAGTGCGACGCTGACCGACATGGCAGCCACGACCCCGAGCTCCGTCGTCAACAACCGCGCCACCCGGGGCGGTGGTGTCAGTTGCAGCGGCACTTCATTTGTCAGCAACCTTGCCGTCGCAAGCAACACAGCAACGACGATGGGAGGTGGCATGTTTCTGCAAGGCATGACAAGTCTTGAGAACGTTCGCGTCGACGCGTGCTCGTCACTGGGAACCGGCGGTGGGCTGGCGCTCTCGGGTGCCATAGTCTACCACACAACGTCCTCCATTCGCAACTGCGTCGCGGCAAAAGGCGGTGGTCTCTACCTCGAGAGCTCTACACTAACCCGGCAAAGCGCGTCGGCGTCGACCAAACTCGTCATCGATGCCAACGCCGCGACGGTCGAAGGCGGAAACGCTTTCATCGGGGGGCCGAGCCAGCTCATGTACATTGCTTTCTCAGCGGGGCAAGCGCCCTTTGGCGGCAGCGTCTCCTCCGTCGGCACATCGGGCTCGCTCGTACAGTGCACAATTGCGTCGTCGACTGCAACGGCGGGTGGCGGCGGTCTCCGTCTTCTTGACGGCACCTGGCAAATTACCGACACCACTTTGTCGGGCAACGCGGCCAACCGAGGCGGTGGACTGCATCTCAACAACTCTGTGCTCACCCACAGCAATCTTGTGGTCTCGACCAACCGAGCGGTCGACGTTGGTGGTGGCATCGCGCTCTTTGGCGCCAGCCGTGTCGTCGGCAGCGGTACCGTGTCGCAGGTGACCGCCAACACCATCCAAGGCCTGAGCGGTGCCAATGTCTATTGCGGCGATGCTGCCACGGTTGTCATGAGCGCACTGCAGGTCACAAACGCCCGCGCCAACCAAGGTGCTGGTATCTTTGTTGCAACCGGGGCCACCGTCGCTCTAAGCAGCTGCGATATTGACGGCAACGCGGCGGATACGGCGGGCGGGGCCATTTACGGTGCGGCCCCGCTGCAAATCACCCTCACCAACTGCCACGTAACGCACAACACGGCGATGCAAGGTGCTGCCGTGTTCCTCGACGGCGGTCGAATCGACATTGCGTCGTCCGAGGTGTCGCAAAATATTGGCACGTCGGGGGGCGCTCTCTACCTTCAGGCCAGTACGCTCTCGCTAACGAGCTCGACGCTGCTGTCCAATCGTATTTCCGCCGGTCACGGCGGTGCCATCACAGCGGTGGCCTCGTCTCAGCTGACGCTGCGCAGCTCAATCTTTGCATGCAACGCGGCGACTGACGGCGGCGCACTCAGCGTCTCATCCCAGTCGTCAGGCGTTGCCTCCAGCTGCACGTTTTCAGGCACGGGTAGCGGCGTCGCTGGTGTCTCGTGCGTCAACAACGGCACCAACCGCGGTGGCCTTGTCTACGTGATCGGCCAGTCGTCCATGACCTTGGACTCGGGTTCGCGGCTGTTGTACGCGAGCGCTACATACGGCGGCGCAGTGTTTGTCTCGCAAGCCGTCGTGTCCATCTTGGCGAGCTCAGTTTTGAACCACAAGGCGCTTCAGTTTGGCGGCGCCGTGTACTTGGCACAAGCCAACCTGACGCTGACCGACTCGGACGTGGGCTACTGCAGTACGTTTCCATAAAACTCGCTGCATCGGGTTGATGCTACGATTGTAGGTGCCATTTACGACGGCGGTGCAATCTATGTTACGGGCAAGTCGACGGCGACGGTCGAAACGACGACGGTGCACGACAACACGGTCACGAACGATGGCGCGGCGTTCCTAGTCGACATTGGCAGCAACCAGCTCAAGCTCACAAACTCGATCCTTCGCAACAACAAGGCGCTTCACTATGGCGGCGGTACAACCCAGCTTCTTTGTAATCACGTCGAGCGCGATTGTGTAGGGGTCGCTGCCGGGCGCGACTCGGTCAACGAGTACATCGGAACGAGCTTTGCGAACAACTCGGCGGTACTCGGTGGCGCAGTGTATGTGACCGACACGACCTGCCGCGCCACCGAGTGCGCGTTTTTGCAAAATCAAGCGGCAGAAGGCGGCGGCGTTGCTGTCGATCGGAGCGCCATCGTGTTTGCAACGGCGTCGACGTTCCGGGGCAACGACGCGGCGGCCGACGGCGGTGGTCTCCTTCTCATGCTCAAGGCCACGGCGGTCGTGACTAACTGCGTGTTTGCCCAGAATTCGGGGAGCACGGGTGGCGCGATCGCCGCCGGGTCTCTTGCGTCTTTAACCACCACTGGCACGACGTTCCACGCCAATCGCGCGTCGGGCCTCGGCGGCGCACTGGCGTGCTTCGGCACGGCGACCGTTCAAATGTCGGGCGCCAATCTGACGAGCAACCGCGCGTCCGACGGCGCCGGCATCGGTCTCACGACGTCAGCGTTGGTCAACATCAGCGACAGCTCACTCCGTGGCAACGTGGCGGGGTTCCGCGGGGGTGGTATTTACATGACGGTCACGTCCGCCAAGCAGCTGGCGCGCCTGCGAATTGAAACCAACCAAGCCTTCAGCGGCGGCGGCGTCTTTTGGTGGGTCGGAACACCAATCTACGCGTGCGACAGCTGCAATATTGTTGGCAACACATTGTACGACGTGGCTACCGACTCGAATCAATTCGACGTCCTCTGGTGGCCGTCGAATGCGTCCAGCGCGCTGAGTTTGACCCAAGTGCCCGACACGGTGTCGATCACTGCGCCGTCCAATCTGACGGCGGCGTCGCCTTCCGAGGTCTGGCCACGCCTCGAGGTCCAAGACTACTATGGTCAGCGGTCGCTTACGGAGAACGACACGTACTGCTTCGTGACCGCTGCCAACGTCTCGGACAACATTGTGACGTTCGATCCGGCGTACCGCGTCAACGCTGTCTCGGGCGTCGCGTGGTTTCCTGGTGCGACGGTCGTCGCAGCGGCGCGCAACGCGTCGTATCTGCTCGAAACGTCCTGCGTTCTGCCATCGTCGAGTCTCGTGCGCACGCGTCCCATCAGCATGATCGTTCTGCCGTGCCCCGCTGGGTACAGCCTGGCCGGTGACATGTAGGCTGCAGTTGCATTTCCAGCGACTTGATGCAGTCGTTCTTGTCTCTAGGCGCTGCAATCGATGCCGCAACAACCAATACAGGTACGCAAGACAAGAACGTTTTAGTGCGGTATCGATGCATGCACGAAACTAGTCTCGACGGCGTCAACTGCTACGACTGCCCGACGGGTGCCAGTTGCACGCAGTACGTCGGCACCCCCGTGGGTACGAGCGCACTCACGTACGGTGTCGCCGTGCCGCGGACGCAGAGCGACTTTATGGCGTACCGGGCGCCGTCGACGACGCAGTCGGACTGCAACCCGTACAACTGGGAAGCGGCCGACCCGTGTCTGCCGTTCGCAGTGAGCGCGGCCGGTGGCGCCCTCGGGTCGCGCATCACGATCGACGTCGCATCGGTCATCAACAAGTGCATTCAGTACGGCAACGCCGCGCTCATGAGCAAGTACTGGCCCACGGACCGGCGGTTTGCGTGCCAGACCAACATGTCGTTCTACGCGTGTGACGTACGTTTTCTTTCAAACTGTCAAGGTATCAATTCGTTGCGCGCAGATCCGAGGCGCGTGCCCTCAAGATATATTTATCGACACGATCGCGTACAACGCGTCGGCGATCCCTTGCGGGACCGGGTACCAAGAGATCATGTGTTCCGTGTGTCAAGACGGCTACAAGCGCGCAACCAACGGATCCTGCCAGCGTACGTTCCATCCCGTCGCATGTCATGTGCACTCGACGATGCATAGCCTGCGACGAGGTCAACGCGCAGATCCGGCGCGAGGTGTCGTGGACCAACTTTGTCTTGCCGACCTTGTCACTGCTTCTCTTGTTGCTCATCGCTGTAGCGCTGCGCCTTTCGCTCAAGGTAGCATTATTCCACTGTACGTATTTCGCTGCAACATTCATAGGACGGCACGGAAATTCCGCTGCTCGACAAGGCGCAGCACGACCGCAAGCACAAGCTGTACACGCCGCCGGCTGTCGTGAAGAGCAAACTGCGGCGGTGGGTCGAGGCCAAAATCGACGCGTTTCGAGCCAAACAGGCCGCGAAGGCGGCCGAGAAGGCCAAGGGCAACACGGCCATCCTCTTTGGCGTCGCGCCCGTGGACGTCATGGGGAGCATTTACTTTAGCCCCGAGAAGATCAAGATCCTCATTGGGTTTTTCCAAATCTTTGGCAACCTCAAAAAGACGTATGGGATCAACTGGAACGCCAACGTCAACTGGGCCATGACCACGTCCTCGTCCGTCAACCTCGTACGCCTCTCTGTCTCTTGATACCTCGAACCTACTCTGCCGTAGGACTTGATTTCGATTGCGGGCCTCGACTGCATTCTCGCGCGGACCTTCTACTTTGATTTTGTGTACATTTCTTTCGACAAGGTGGACAATATGTCTTTAAACCCACGTGTAGGCTCCAACTGAGCATCGTCGGCTTCCTCCTCGGCACGCTCTTCTACTGCTACATGCGCGGCATCAAGGACTACGAAGCCAAACTCTCTTCGATT
This sequence comes from Saprolegnia parasitica CBS 223.65, assembly GCF_000151545.1. Classification (NCBI taxonomy): domain Eukaryota; phylum Oomycota; class Saprolegniomycetes; order Saprolegniales; family Saprolegniaceae; genus Saprolegnia; species Saprolegnia parasitica. The sequence continues at coordinate 150,351 of NW_012156413.1, forward strand.
CCGCGCAACTGCATCAAGTGCGGCCACCCGGTCCACGATAAATTCTCGCGCCAAGTGTACAAGGACATTCCGCGCTACATGGAGAAGCGCCATCGGCTGAGCGTCCACGCCAAACAAAACCTCCACCGGCTCCAGTCGATCGTGCGCTCGCCCATGGACAAGCTCGCCTCGGACGAGCGCCGGCTCAAGCGCGAGCTCGGTATGTCCCAAGTCAAGACCGACGTCCTCCCGATCTTCCCGTCCGTGCACATTACGCGGCCGTGCCCGACCGACGACGTCCTCTCCGGCGCGCTCCTCGACCGCACGCTGCGCAGCAACCTCCGCGTCTGGCAGGCGCGCGTCAAGCTCCGCATGAACTACAACACGTACCGGTCTAAGTGTTTTCAGAAATTTCTCTGGTACACTTTCGGGCAATTCAAAAAATTTGGTGGACAATATGTCCTAGGCTGCTCCTTGTGCTGTATCCGATGGTGTCGCAGACGATCCTCAACATCTTCAACTGCCAAGACGTCGGCGGCGTCTCGTACCTCGTGCTCGACCGGCGCCTGCAGTGCTATACGCTCACGTGGTCGCTCTATGCTACAATTGGATTCGCGTGCGTTGGCGTCTGGGTCGTCGGCGTCCCGGCGCTCTTCTTCCTTGTCGTCTACCGCGTCCGGACAAAGAACGTCGAAGCGCGACTGGCCATTCTCAAGCAGCCGCGGTACCGCGAGCTGCGCGCCAAGTGGACCAAGCGTATGCGCGAGTACTTTGCCAACGAGCGCGGCATCCGCGTCCGTGAAAACGAGTTTGCGGCCATCGAGAACGCGTATCTGCGCGAGTACATGCACATGCTCAACCTCGTCGACAAGACCAACGTGCTCAAAGTCGGCTTTATCTACGCCAACTGTACGCCACGTGGATCCAGCGCATGCGTTTTACGCAGTTTTGTTCGATAGACAAGCCGCGCTTTTGGTGGTTTGACGTGCTCGACCTCGTTCGGTCTCGACGTTCTCTCGTGCCGCATGAATGCTCATCGTACAATGGTATGTAGGAAGCTCCTCTTGAACGGCGTCGTCATGTTTCTCAAAAACAAACCCGTCGTCAAGTCCATCTTCAGCATGTCGATCAGGTAAAAAGCGAGTACAGTGCCGAGGAGCGATATATGTGCGACCGACTAGCGTCGTTCTCATGGCCGGCCTCCTCTACTACCGCCCGTACAACGAGTGGACCGACAACATTGTCAACAGCATGACGCAGTTCCAGATCATTTTGACGCTCTGGGTCGGCATTGTGCTGCTCTTGGTGGCCGAGACAGGCCTCGACCTCATCAACGAAGACGTCGTCATCAACGTCATGCTCGCTGTCAACCTCTGCGGCGTTCTCTTCACGGGCTACATCATGTGCCAGCAAGCGATGACGCGCTCGCGTCAGGAACTTGCGGTCGCCCGCGCCGAGCGCCAACGAAAAATCTCGCATGTGGTCAAAGACCTCTGGCGCAAGGCCTTCAACTTCGCCGTGTACGAAGCGCAGCAAGCGAGGAGCTACCGCGCGACGCTCTCGGTGGCCGCGATGCTCGAGGCCGTGCGCCGCGCCATTGCCACCGCCAAGCACGACGCGGATGACGTGATAGTGCACAACATCATCGATGCGCCGCGACCGTAGCTATACCTTGACGAAATTGCATATCCATTCTTTATGTCGGCGACAAGTTACTTGAGCAGCCGGCGCCGGTTGCGCCCGCGGATCAACGGATGGCGCTTGTAGTACTTGCGGTGGGCCTCGCGGAGGTGGTGCGGCCGGATCGGCCCGTCGTCGCCGGCATGCGCCATTATCTTGCGCGCTACGCTGCATGAGCTCCAAGGAAAAGATGGATGATCGCGAGTACCTTCGGCAATGAGCTCGCCGAGAAACATTTTGGCCAGCCCTAGCGACGAGATGATGGAACGAGGCGATGCGCGACGGTGCATGTACCCGACATGACGATGGACATGGCGTTATGGACCGGCGGGACGCGGCGCTCGCCCACGCAGGCCTCTTCGATCACCTGCGTCATGCACTAGCATGGCCTTCATGAGTCGCCGGCATGAGAGACGCGTCGACGTACCCGCTTGATGACGTTCTTGTCAAAGTGGGACCGGCGGAATTGCTCGTGGCGGCGCACGTCGGCCTCGGGCATGGCCTGGATGAAGCGCAGCATGTCCATAGGTCCAGCCTCGGCGCCCATGTCTTCGTCTTCGTCGTCTGGCGCGTCGTCGTCGGCCGTGTCGTACGGCTCGTCTTCTGCCGTCTCGCCGCCGGCGTCGACGGCTTCTGGCGTCTCGACGCTGGCCTCGTCCTCGCTGTTCTCGTTGGACTTGGCATCGTCGCCGTTGTCCTCGTCGCCAGTCTCGACGCTCGACTTGGCGTCGTCTTCGTCTTCGTCCTCATCCTCGTCGCGCAGGAGCTCGTCCAGGTCGTCCATCGTCTTGCCCACGCAATGCAATATGCAGGTATGAACAGTATTTTCGGTCCATGCATGGGGTATAATTTGGTGTACTTAATTAAATAGTGTTAAATATTCGACCGATCTACTACGACAGGAGCGATCGTTTGACAGCCCTGCGATCGCCACATCAAATGAGCAGTAGCCATGCAGGTCCATGCGAGCACAATCCTGTCCAGGATCAATGCACCTGCACCGGCCTTAAACATTACACTATTTATCTTTTTACTTGAAATGGTGTGAGCTGCGACAGGAGTTTCCAATCTTGAATCGTCGCGAGGTCGACCGGCGCGGGCCCACTGCATGCACCGTAGCTTGCGTTGACTTTGCCGCCATGAACAACTCGAAGAAGGTGCGTTGAATGACGCTACATCTAGTGCGCTCATGCTCCACGCACAGACGACGGTCAAGCCGCCCAAGAAGGAGCGGCCATCACCGGCGTCGTCGATCGCAAGCGTCCTCGGGCAGCTCGACGCGTACGAGAGAAGCGTCTGCAACAAGAAGTCCGACTTGACGCTGCCTATCGTGGGCGCGCCAGCGCCGTCCTTGTCTCCGTCCAAGTCGCGCCAAAAGCTCATCAAGCAGATCCAGTCCAACGCGAGCCTCGACCGCGGGCCGCCGCCACCAGGACCACCGCCGCCGCCCGAGAACGTCTCACTCGTCGAGTACCTCGAAGCCGTCGTGCCCGTCGAGAAGCTCGTCGATCATGCCAATGCACTCACGCGCCCGCAGCTTCCCATCGCTTGTTATGCCGACCTCGACGATGCTGGCGGGCGCGCCTTTCTGACAACCGGGCCCAAGAAGGCTGTCGCGCTAGCCATGGACGCTCGCACCGGCGCCATCGGCCACTGGTCGGCCTGCACCGTCATCGCCTACGACGCCAACGCGAGCGTCTTTGTCGTCGCGTGGCTCGCTGGCGCGCGCATCGGGGCGCCGCTCGTGCCCCGCGTGCTGCTCTGCTTTGAGGCCGAGCCGCGCGCCCCGTTCGTAGCGCGCTTGTCTGCCGCCTTGGCGTTACGGTCCGAGGCCGAGGCCCGACTTCGCTACGAGCTGTACGTTGAATCCATGCCGCCCGACGTCGAGGCGCAGCTCGATGCCGACCGTGTCAACAGCATTCTCTCGTTCGCTCTCTCGTCCTCGCGGCTCTCGACGAATGCGCGGACATCCAAGCTCTTAGAGGAAGTCAACGAGGGCTACATGCGCACGATGAACGCAATTCTGCTGGCCACGAACCTCCGCGACGTCGCGCGGGAATTTCCGATGCTCCGGCTCCCGACACCAAACGTCGTCCCCGATGTGCCAGCCTTTGGCACCGTCCAGGTGCCAATCTATGACTTTAACCAGCGACGTCACAACGCGACGCTTGATTCGTTCTTGAGTGCCCCACCAGCGATTCATGCGCTGCTCGACGTCCGCCACGCGTGCAACAATATGGGCTCGCACCTGCTGCTCAAGACGGACCAGACCAGCGACGCCGCAGTCGCCCCTCGGTCCGTCGTCTTGCCGGACTTTCTCTCGGCGCAGACGCTCGCGAATCAAAATGCGATGCGCTTTCTACGCGACAACTGGACGCGGAGTGCCGCCAAGTGCATTATCAACCACATGGGACCGCACTACAACCTCCTCGAGAGCCATCGCAGCGTGTACGAGAGCTCGCCGCTGCGCCGCGTCCTTCGCCGCGTCAACCTTGTCGCTGAAGACAGTCTCCGGGATGTTGTCACCGACACATTCCAGGCGTATGCTGCTTTTGTGCAGTCCATGTGTGCCAAGACCGTCGTAATTGCCGACACCCACGACGTCCGCGTCGACACACACGGCAAGCCTTCGTACGTCGCGCTCTTCAAGGTCGACGTCGTCATCTCGGGGGCGCCAAAGGTTCTCAACGAAGCTGCGGTCCACGAACGCGCGGCGGCGATCGCGGCCTGGGACAGCGACGAGCCGTGCCCGCTCGAGCCCATCGCGCCCGAACTCGGCCACGACTTCGAGTACGCGACGCCGCCCCATGCGTTTGCCGACGCAGTCGTGTCGCAGCTCGGTCTTGCGCTGGACCGCGTCAAGACTCTCGAGCTCATTGAGCGCATCGTGATGGACCGCCTGTTCTGGCCCAACCAAGACACCATTGCGTGTGTGAGCATGGACGAGCCGTGGGTTGTGACGCTGGTCGCGTCGATGCAGGTCGCGCTCACCGAGGCGTTGTCGCCGATGCATGCGTACTTGGCGCTCCTCGCCAAGCACATTCCGCTCCTGAACCTCAACGTGCTCGAGTACCTTGGCAGTCTTCTCAAAGCGCCGGAAGCCAAAGACGATCCGAACGAAATCGATGTGACGCCGCCGATGGAGATCAACGAACTGCGGCGCGTGATCCTGAAACACCGCGAAGCCGAGCGGTTGATTCTAGAGGCGCTGCCATCGACGCCCGTGAACCTCGGCCTCGTCGCCGTCGACGTGGGTCACGTCCGTCTCTTCCTCGCCAAGAAACACGCCGAGATTTACACCAAGCTCCTCGAGACGCAAGTGGCCTTTTGCTACCGGCTTGCGACCAAACTGACATCCAGTTTTGACGAGATCAACGCCAACTTGGCCGTGACGCCCAAGGACGTCGAGGGCTTGACGGCGCTCCAAGAGTACATTGCGTCGGTCCCTGCGACGCTACAGCCACTCCAGGAGGACATTCGCGTCATGCTTCTCAACAACGACCTCGTCGACGACTTTGGCTTCCTCGTCTCGGACGAGCACCTCCGGCTCAAGTGGAACGTGCTCGGGTGGCCGGGGCGCATTCACACGCAGAGCGCGCGCTTCAAATGGGCGCTCGACGAGCGCAAGGCAAAATTCGCCAAGCAAATGGAGGCCGAGCAAGAGCGGTTCGAGAAGACGCTGGCGGCGCTCGTCGAAGAAGTTGACGCGTTCGCACGCTACGACAACCTCGCGCACGTCGAGGACATTGCGCACCACGCGATGGCGGTCCAGAAAAAGCTCGACCAAGCGTCGTCGGACGCGGCGATCTTCAATTCGCGCGAGGTGCTCTTTGGCAAAGACATGACGAGCTACGACGTCCTCGCGCTCGCCAAAAAAACGTTCGAGCCCTACAACCAGCTCTGGGGCACGGCGTACAATTGGCTCCAGTCGCGGAAGCAGTGGACGCAAGGCAGCTTCTCGGACGTCAACGCAGAAGAGATTGAACGCGCCGTCGAGACGTATGGCGGCACGATCGCCAAGGCCGCCAAGTTCTTCAACGCGAGCGGCAACGAGGCGTGCGCGCGCATCGCCGAGACCATCAAAGAGCAGGTTGGCGTGTTCAAACCGTATGTGCCGCTCATTCTCGGCCTCCGGAACCCGGGCATGCGGCCGCGGCACTGGGCCGAGCTCAGCAAGGTCCTCGGCTTCACCCTCGAGCTCGACGAGAGCTTTACGCTCAACAGTATTTTCCGGCTCAATTTACTCGACCAAATCGACGAAATCGTCAAGGTCGCTGAAGCCGCGGGGCGCGAGTACCAGATCGAGGCCGCTTTGAACGCGATGAAGACGCAGTGGGAAGCAATCGACCTCCAGATCCTCTCGTACCGCGAAACGGGCACGTACATCATCAAAGGCGTGGACGAGATCCAGATCGTGCTCGACGAGCACATTACGATGACGCAAGCCATGATGTTCTCGTCCTTCAAGGGTCCGTTTGAGGAGCGCATCACGGAGTGGAATGGGACGCTGCAGCTCATCTCGGAGATCCTCGAAGAGTGGCTGGCGGTGCAGCGCAGCTGGCTGTATCTGCAGCCGATCTTTGAGAGCCCCGACATCAACAAGCAGCTGCCGTTAGAAGGCAAGCGGTTCGCGTCCGTCGACAAGAACTGGCGCCAAACGCTCGCGTCGGCGCGCGCCAAGCCGCGCTGCGTGGACTTTTGCAATTCGGGAAAGCTGCTGGAAAAGTTTCATGAAAGCAACGTGTTTCTGGACATGGTGCAGAAGGGGCTGAGCGACTATCTCGAGGTGAAGCGGTCGTCGTTTGCACGCTTTTACTTTCTCTCGAACGACGAGCTCCTCTCGATCCTCTCCGAGTCGAAAGACGTCAAGCTCGTCCAGCCGCACTTGAAAAAGTGTTTTGAAGGCATTGTCAAGGTCGAGTTTCAAGACGACTTGACGATCACGGCCATGATCTCGGCCGAGGGCGAGAGCGTCCGCATGCACGAGCCCATCGATCCGAAGAATAAGAACGTCGAGCTCTGGATGCTCGAGGTCGAAAACATGATGCGCACGTCGATCCGCGACACGATGCATTGCTCGATCGTCGACTACATCAAGGTCGACCGGAGCAAGTGGGTGCAGAAATGGCCCGGCATGTGCGTCTTGAATGCGAGCCAGATGCACTGGACGCGTGAGATGGAGGAAGCCATGGACAAATTCGGTGCCGACGGCGTCAAGCTCATGCTCAACCGACAGCTCGGCCAGCTCGCCGACATGTATCACGATGATTGTATCAAGATAGCAACTCAACGTGGCATAGGGTGACCATGGTGCGGGGCCACCTCGACAAGATGACGCGTATTACGCTCGGCGCGCTCACGGTCATTGACGTCCACGCCCGCGACGTGACCAAGAAGCTCGTGGCCCAAAACGTGCAGTCGAAAGCCGACTTTTTGTGGAGCTCGCAGCTCAAGTACTACTGGGACGACGACTTGTTTGCGCAAATGGTCACGTCCAAGCGCCCGTACGGCTACGAGTACCTCGGCAACTCGTTCCGGCTCGTGATTACACCGCTCACGGACAAGTGCTATCTGACGCTCATGGGGGCGCTCCAGATGATCCTCGGCGGCGCGCCCGCCGGTCCTGCCGGCACGGGCAAGACGGAAACCACCAAAGATCTGGCCAAAGCGCTGGCGAAACAGTGCGTTGTCTTCAACTGCTCGGACGGCCTCGACTTTATTGCGATGGGCAAGTTTTCAAGGTACCACGTAGCTACTCACTTGATCGTTGGGACCAACATGGGCATGAAGGGGCTGGCGTCCTGCGGCGCGTGGGCGTGTTTTGACGAGTTTAACCGCATCGACATTGAAGTGCTCTCGGTCGTGGGCCAGCAAGTCATGACGCTCCAGGTACTCGATAGATTGATAGATTGGTATCTTGATATATTGTCTCTAGCTCGGTATTCGCCGTGGCGAGAAGCGCATCGTGTTTGAAGACTCGGACATCAAGCTCAGCGACCAGTTTGGCGTCTTCATCACGATGAACCCGGGGTACGCCGGGCGGTCCGAGCTCCCCGACTCGCTCGCCGCGCTCTTCCGCCCCGTCGCGATGATGGTGCCCGACTACGCGCTCATTGGCGAAATCATGTTCTTCGCCTACGGCTTTGCCGACGCCCACGCCCTCGGCGCCAAGATGGTCACGACGTTCAAGGTATTTTGAGCGATGGAAGAATCGTATTTTCAATGCGTTTTGAACCGTAGCTCTGCTCGGAGCAGCTCTCGTCGCAGTGCCACTACGACTACGGGATGCGCGCTGTCAAGACGGTCATCACGGCCGCGGGCAACTTGAAGCGGTCCGATCCGGACATGGACGAAGATGTTCTCTTACTCCGGGCCCTCCAAGACGTCAACTTGCCGAAATTTTTGGCCCACGACATTCCGCTCTTCAACGGCATCATTTCGGACCTCTTCCTCGGGAAGCAGCGGCCGGTCATCGACCTCGGCGCGCTCATCTCGGTCATTAAGCTCCAGACGCAAAAGATGCAGCTCCAGCCCGTGCCGTATTTTCTCACCAAGTGCATCCAGCTCTACGAGACGATCGTGGTGCGGCACGGTCTCATGGTCGTCGGCGCGACGGGCGGCGGCAAGTCGTGCAACATTGAGGTGCTCGCCCAAGCCCTCTCGGAGCTCAAGAGCCGCAACGAGCCCGGGTTTGCGTACGAGAAAGTCATCAAGTACCAGCTGAACCCAAAGTCCATCACGATGGGCCAGCTCTACGGCGAGTTTGACGCGAATACGCACGAGTGGCAAGACGGGATTCTCTCGACCTTGTATCGCACGGCGGCGTCGTGCACCAAGTCGGACCGCAAGTGGATCATCTTTGACGGGCCCGTCGATGCGATTTGGATTGAAAACATGAACACAGTGTTGGACGACAACAAGAAGCTGTGCCTCAACTCGGGCGAGATGCTTCAAATGTCCTACCAGATGACCATGATGTTTGAGGTCGAGGACCTCTCCGTGGCGTCGCCGGCCACCGTGAGTCGCACCGGCATGGTGTACATGGAGCCGAGCACGCTCGGGTTGAACCCACTCGTCATGAGCTGGCTCGAGAAGCTCCCAAAGACGCTGAGCGTCCACGCGCCGAGCTTTCTCCGGCTCTTTGACATTTATCTGCACGCAGCGGTCATCTTTATGCGGTCTTATCTCATCGAGCTGGTGCCGACGATCGACAACAATCTCGCGCAGTCGCTTCTAAGTCTTCTCAACTGCTTTCTCGGCCCGTACCTGGCGACCGAGCCCATAGCGCCCGACGCAGCGTTCCGAAATGACATTGAGCCCATGTTTCTGTTTTCGCTGATCTGGTCGATTGGCGCGACCACGAACGACCTCGGGCGCCTTCGTTTTGATGCGTACGTACGGCTGCAGATGCTCGCCAACAACGCGGCGACGCTCTTCCCGGCCAAAGGCCTCGTGTACGACTACAGCTACTCGATGAAGGAGCACAAGTGGGTCTTCTGGATGGACACGATTCCCGTGTACCGCGTCCCGTCCGGCATTTCGTTTGCTGAAATTGTCGTGCCAACGTCCGACAGTGTCCGCAACACGTACCTCCTCGAGCAGCTCGTGAAAACGGGCAAGCACGTGCTCATGGTCGGCGCGACGGGACGGGCAAGACGGTCAACATCGCGCGCTTCTTGTCGTCGCTGCCGAGCGAGTACATGCCCGTGGCCATGACGTTCTCGGCGCAAACGAGCGCAAACCAGACCCAGGATCTCCTCGACAGCAAGATGGAGAAGCGCCGAAAAGGCGTGTTTGGACCGCCCGCCGGCAAGACGTTTGTCGTGTACGTCGACGATCTCAACATGCCGAAGCGAGAAAAGTACTTTGCGCAGCCGCCGTTGGAGCTGCTTCGGCAGTGGTTTGACCAAGGCGGGTGGTACGACCGCAAGCTGCTGCAGTTTCGCGCGATCATTGACATGCAGTTTGTCGCGTCCATGGGGCCGCCGGGCGGCGGGCGCAACCCGATCACGATGCGGCTCCTCCGGCACTTTAACGTCGTGTGCTACGCCGAGCTCGGCGACGACAACAAGGCCATCATCTTTGCCACGATTCTCAATAATTTTCTGAGCGCGTTCCCGGCCGAGGTCCAGCGGCTCGAAACGCCGATCGTGACCGCGTCAATTGAGGTCTACAATACCATCTGCAAGGAGCTGCTGCCGACGCCGGCGAAATCGCACTACACGTTCAACTTGCGCGACCTCGCCAAAGTGTTTCAGGGCTGTTTGATGTGCGATCCGCGCAAGGTGACGGACGCCCATGGCTTTCTACGGCTCTGGGTGCACGAAAACAAGCGCGTGTTTGAAGACCGCATGGTGTGCGCCGACGACCACGCGTGGTTTGCGGCGCTGCTTTCCACGACGTGTGCAACTGCGTTTGACACGGACTTGGCATCGATTGTGACGACCCCGTACCTCCTCTACGGCGACTACCTCGTGCCGGGGGCCGACCCCAAGATTTACGAAGAAGTCGTCGACGTGGCCAAGCTCCTCCCGATCGTCGAAGAATATTTGGCCGACCACAACGCCGAGTCCAAGACGCCGATGCCGCTCGTGCTCTTCATTGACGCCGTCGAACACGTCTCGCGGATCGCACGCATTCTGCGGCAACCCCTCGGCAATGCGCTCTTGCTGGGTGTCGGCGGCTCGGGGCGGCAGAGTCTCACCAAGCTGGCGACCTTTATGGCTGGCTACAAGTGCTTTCAAGTCGAGATCGTCAAGGGCTACGGCATGACCGAGTGGCGCGACGACGTCAAGCGCTGTCTTTTGCTCGCGGGCTTGAAGGACAGCCCGGTCGTCTTCCTCTTCTCGGACGTCCAAGTCGTCAACGAGACGATGCTCGAAGATCTCAACGGCGTCCTCAACTCGGGCTCGGTCCCGAACCTCTATGGCCCCGAAGACATGGACCAAATCGTCAACGCGTGCAAGGCCGACTGCCAGAAAAAGTCGATTCCGCCCACGAAAACCAACATTTTCGCGCAGTACATTGTGCGCGTCCGGAAAAACATCCATCTCGTGATTTGCATGAGTCCGATCGGCAACGCGTTCCGCGATCGCTTGCGCATGTTTCCGTCGCTCGTCAACTGCTGCACGATCGACTGGTTTAGCGAGTGGCCCGCCGAAGCGCTCAACTCGGTCGCGACCGCGATCCTCAGCGACGGCAACCTCCAGCTCGGGTCCCCGGACCAGATGCAGCACCTCGTCGAAGTCATCAAGTGCATTCACCAGAGCGTCGAGCACAAGAGCAAGGAGTACTACTCGATTTTGCGACGGTACTTTTACGTCACGCCCACGTCGTACCTCGAGCTCCTCGCGACGTTCAAAGCCGTGCTCGTCTCGAAGCGGGAGGATGTCAACACGATGAAAAGCCGCCTCCAAAACGGCGTCGACAAGCTCTCGGAAACCAAGGTGCTCGTCGCGACCATGCAAGACGAGCTCGTGGCGCTGCAGCCGGTCCTCGCCGCGACCCAGATTGAAGTCGAGCAAATGATGGTTCAAATCACAAAGGATCGCGCCGAGGCCGACGTGACGAAAGCAGTCGTTCAGAAGGAGGAGGAGAGTGCGTCGACCAAAGCGCGCGCGACCAAGGAGATTGCCGACTCGGCCCAGAAGGACCTCGATGAAGCTCTCCCCGCGCTCGATGCGGCGGTGGCGTGCTTGAACAAGCTTAAGAAGGCCGACATTGACGAAGTCAAGTCGCTGAAAACGCCGCCGGGCGGCGTCAAGCTCACCATGGAGGTGGTGTGCCTCCTCTTTGGGCACAAGCCCACGATGAAGGCCGACCCGGACAAGCCCGGCAAAAAGATTGCCGATTTCTGGGACGTGGCTCAAAAAGTCGTGCTCGCGAACGCCAACAAGTTTCTCGAGTCGCTCATGGGCTTTGACAAAGACAACATTCCGGATGCGGTCATCGCCAAGGTCCAGCCGTACATCGACGACCCGAACTTTACGCCCGATGCGATTGAAAAGTCCTCGAAAGCGTGCACGGCCATTTGCATGTGGGCGCGCGCCATGTACACGTACTACTTTGTTGCCAAGTCGGTCGAGCCCAAGAAACAGGCGCTCGCCCAAGCGCAGACCGAGCTCGACGCGACGATGGAGATCCTCCGCGGCGCGCAAGCCGGTCTCAAGCAGGTGACCGACCGCCTCGCCGAGCTCGAGGCGAGCTACAACGCTGCGATCGCCAAGAAGGAGGAGCTCGCGGCCAAAGTCATTCAGTGCCAAGTGCAGCTCTCGAACGCCGACAAGCTCATCGGCGGCCTCGGCGGCGAAGAGACGCGTTGGAAGGCCACGGTCGCGCAACTTGAAAAAGACTACGTCAACCTCACAGGCGACGTGCTCGTGAGTGCGGGTACGATCAGCTACCTCGGCGCCTTCACGGCCGAGTTTCGGGACGACTTGGTCTCGAGTTGGCATGGCGCGCTCGTGACCTATCACGTGCCGCACTCGGCCGGCTGCGGCATCGTCGGAACGCTCCAAGATCCTGTCAAGCTGCGCACGTGGCAGATTGCGGGTCTGCCGACCGACACGGTCTCGACGCAGAACGGCATCATCATGTCCCGCGCGCGTCGGTGGCCGCTCCTGATTGACCCGCAAGGCCAGGCCAATCGGTTTGTTAAAAACCTCGGGAAGGAAAAAGCGCTGTGCGAAAACGGCATGGACGTCGTCAAGCAGTCGGACAAGAACTTCCTGCGCGCGCTTGAGAATGGCATCCGCTTTGGCAAATGGGTCGTGCTTGAGAACGTCACGGAAGAGCTCGACGCGGCGCTCGAGCCAGTGCTGTTGCAGCAAAAGTTCAAACAAGGCGGCCAAGACGTCATCCGGCTCGGCGAAAACGTCATTCCGTACAACGAGAGCTTTCGGTTCTACATGACGTCCAAGCTCGCGAACCCGCACTACCCACCCGAAGTCTGCGTCAAAGTGAGCTTGCTGAACTTTACGATCACGATGAAGGGCCTCGAAGAACAACTGCTGAACGTCGTCGTCCAAAAGGAGATGCCCGAGCTCGCCGAAAAGAAGAACGAACTCGTGCTCTCCAACGCCGCGTCCAAGCGACAATTGTACGAAATTGAGAACCAGATCTTGTACCTTCTCTCGCACTCGCAAGGCAACATCCTCGACGACACGAATCTCATCGAGACGCTCGCGTCCTCCAAGCAAACGTCGGCGGTCGTCGTGGAGAAGATGAAGGAGGCCGAAGAGACGGAGAAGGAAATTGACGCACGCAGCGACGGGTACCGCCCGGTCGCCTACCGTGCGGCGCTGCTCTTTTTCTGTATTGCCGACCTCGCGCGGGTCGACCCGATGTACCAGTACTCGCTCCCGTGGTTCACGTCGATCTTTGTGCGGTCGATTCTGGCCGCCAAGCCGTCACCGCAGCTCGCGACGCGGCTCCAAAACCTCAACGATTACTTTACCTACTCGATCTACAAGAACGTGTGCCGGTCGCTCTTTGAGAAGCACAAGCTTCTCTTTTCGTTTCTGCTCACGATCAAGATTCTCATGGGCAACAACGAGATCGACGGCCTCGAGTGGCGCTTCCTCCTCTCGGGCATGGCCCCCAATACGCTCACGGTCGAGAACCCGGCGCCGACGTGGCTCGAAGGCTACGCGTGGACAGAGCTCTGTCGACTCGCAACGTTACCGGCCTTTGAGGGCTTTACGGAGGCATTTGCGGCGCACAAGGCGGTGTACCGAGGCCTCTTTGACAGCCCCGAGCCGCACGTCGTGCCGCTTCCCGGCGGGTGGCAGACCAAGCTCGACGCGTTCCAGCGCCTCTGCGTCCTCCGCAGTCTCCGCCCCGACAAAATGATGGAAGGGATTCAGAACTTGGTGGTTGAGAAACTCGGGCAGCCGTTCATTGAGCCGCCGCCGTTCGACTTGCTAGAGACGTTCGAGGATTCGACGCCCGTGTCGCCGCTTATTTTCGTGCTGTCGCAAGGCTCGGACCCGGCCAAGGACTTGTTGACGTTTGCGATCGCGACCAAAATGGACGCCAAGCTCAAGAGTATCGCGCTCGGTCAAGGCCAAGGCACGCTGGCCGCGCGCTTGATTGAGAATGCGGTACAGAAAGGCGAGTGGGTCCTCCTCCAGAACTGCCACTTGGCGCTGAGCTGGATGCCAGATCTCGAGCGCATCTGCGAAGAGCTCGACCCGGCCAAGCTGCACGTGGATTTTCGACTCTGGCTCACGAGCATGCCGACGCCCGTCTTTCCCACCTCGGTGCTCCAGAACGGCGTCAAAATGACCAAGGAGGCACCCAAAGGGCTGCGCGCCAACCTCAAAAACACCTACTACAAACTCAACGACGACGCTTTGAGCGTGACGGCCAAGCCCGACGTGTTCCGGAAGCTCCTCTTTGGGCTCTGTTTTTACCACGCGATCGTGTGCGAGCGCAAGCGGTTTGGCGCGCTCGGCTGGAACATTCCGTACTCGTTCAACGAGACCGACCTCGACATTAGGTACGTGATCCCTTCCATCTTGGTACTTAAATATGCCGCTAGCGTCGCGCAACTTGAAATGTTCCTCGACACGTACGACAAGGTGCCATTTGAAGTGCTACAGGTCATGACGAGCATGATCAACTACGGCGGCCGCATCACGGACGACAAGGACATGCGAACGTCCGACGTGATTCTCATGACGTACTTTTGCCCCGCGATTCTTGAGGTACCGCTGCAAATCGTCTCGAAAACACGTTTCAATGGGCGTAGAGCGGGTACAAATTTTCGACCAGTGGCGTCTACTACTCGTTGGCCGCCAACCCCAAAACGCCATACGCCTCGTACGTCGAGTACATCAACAGTCTGCCCATCAACCCCGAGCCCGAAGTGTTTGGCATGCACGAGAACGCCAACATTACGTGCGCCCAAGCCGAGACCTACGACGTCTTTGACATCATTTTGAGCCTCCAGCCCCGCGTGAGCGCAGGCGCCGGCCTCTCGCGCGAAGACACGATTGCGAGCGCGGCCGCGACCATCGAGGCGAGCTTGCCGCCCCACTTTGACCTCGAGTTTGTCCAAGTCAAGTACGCGGTCTCGTACACCGAGTCGATGAATACCGTGCTCGCGCAGGAGGTTGAGCGCTTCAATAAGCTCTTGACCGTCATGAAGGAGACGCTGCAGCAAGTTCAGCGCGGCCTCCGCGGTCTCATCGTGCTCTCGGCCGAGCTCGAAGCCATGGGCAACTCGCTTTACGACCAAAAAGTGCCTTTGCTCTGGGAAGCCAAGGCATACCCTTCGCTCAAGCCGCTCACGTCGTGGGTCGCGGACCTCCTGGAGCGCCTCCACTTTATCAGTCATTGGATCGACCACGGCATCCCGATCGTGTTTTGGATTTCGGGCTTCTTTTTTCCCCAGGGCTTTATGACGGGCATCATCCAGAACCACGCACGCCGCCAAAAACTGCCCATTGACACGCTCTCGTTCCAATACCTCATGATGCGAGAAGAGTTGGCGGACGTAACGACGCGGCCGGACGAGGGCTGCTACATTTACGGGCTCTTCCTCGAGGGCGCGCGCTGGAACAAGGACATTGCGTCGCTCGACGACCCGTTCCCGAAGGAGCTCTTTGCCAAGATGCCGCTCATGCATTTGCACCCGCAGCAGAAGCGCGAGGCGCCCGCAAACGGCATTTACCGCTGCCCCGTGTACAAAATCCTCACGCGCACGGGCACGCTCTCGACGACGGGACACTCAACCAACTTTGTCATGTGGATCGAGATCCCGTCGAACCGGCCGACGATCTGGCGCAACTCGCTCGTCTCCGAGACGAATGCGCAAGTCCTCTTTTGCGACCAAGAGTACTGGATCAAGGCTGGCGTTGCGTGCTTCTGTGCGCTGCGCTACTAAACTTTAGGCGCCCTCGTCGTTTTACGGCTGCTAAAAACACCTTGTACAAATGGTCACTCTACGTGTGCACCTGCCAGAGAAGTATTCAGAAAAGGTTGGTGAGATGAGATATGGGCTCGCATTGGACGACGGCTTGGTTTCGCCCTATATAAAAAAGTGACCAAAAAATACTCGACGCGGGACTCGAACCCGCAACCCCCAGATTCGAAGTCTGATACGCTATCCATTGCGCCAGCCAAGCCTGATTTACACCGTTATGAATCAGTGTATAACTCTATATTCACAGATACTATAGTTTTGGCAATCACACATCAAGTAATATAACAAGGAATCGTGTTGACAGTTAATTCTGCGTTTTTCCAGCCGTGCGTCCTCAGAGGCGCGGCCGTTGGTCATCCAGGCCGCGGCAGACGGAGGCCTCGTCAGTCGACGCCTTCGCCCGCTGCGAGCCGCGCCATCAGACCAAGCGACGCGATGAGAATCTCATCGTCACGCTGTACAAGACGACGTATCCGAGGAAGACGACGACATGCTCCAGCCAACCAACAACAACAACAACAACGGTCAGGGGGACCACAACGAACATCAGATCCAACACAGAACCGACATGAGCACCGAGAACAGAGCACAGAGCACAGAGCACAGAGCACAGAGCACAGAGCACAGAGCACAGAGCACAGAGCACAGAGCACAGAGCACAGAGCACAGAGCACAGAGCACAGAGCACAAATTAACCAGCCGCCGCCACCGCCACCGCCAACGCCATCAGCCATCAACCTTCAGCATCAAGATCCATATCATCCGACCCCGAAACCCAAGCCATCGACCCAAACAAAGAATTCAAATCCAACGCGCCACGCCGCCAAAACGAAAACAAATGTATCCAGCCAACCGCCCAGCTCCACGCCTCCAGAAGAAAACAAGTCAACATGCCCTGCGCCAAAACGAAAACACTTTCCAGAAGAAAAACAAGTCAACATGCCCTGCGCCAAACGAAAACATTTTCTTGTATGACGACCGACCAAGACGCCAAAACAAAACAACTCGACCGGTGTTGGCACCACGAGGATTCAACCTGCATCAACATTAGACCACCCGACATTTCGCGTCGGTCGCCAAGCGAACGACTTCCACCAGCCCGCGAGTTCTAGTGAGCACCCCCTGTGTACCTTCGGGTGCTGTAGCTCCAGGTCGGCCCACGGTCACATCCAAGTGGAACTCCGCAACACGGGTCTGGCTCACAACCGCGGATGCTGCTGGTCGATCAAGTAGCTCGACGATGGACAACATGGAAAAAGAAACCCAGAGTGGTAACCCCGGTAATTCACCGCCTGACAAGAAGAATCGTGTTGACAGATGAACAACTTATAATTGTCATCATCGTTTGCTATTTGGAAAATACAGCGGCAATGACGCAAGTGCACGATCGATAGAGCTCACTTGCATCAACAAATTTGATGTGTACTAGTATACCGTATCAATATGAGGTCTTGTTGTTGTTGAAGTGGGTCGTCTATAACAATATATCAACGTGTTCCGCGTTATCAGTAGTGCTAAGCCTGAATGCGTGGGCGTGTTGGGAGCTGCACTTGGTCGTTGGGAGTGAGCTGCGCACGGAGAGATCCAACCCGTGGTGGACCCCACTCGCCAAGGGATAGCTCGCGCAAGGTCTATTACAATAGATAAAACAAAGTAGTGATCGCCCACCGTGGGGCCCGAACCAAAAAGAGGTCTTGTTCCTAAATACTTCTACTCTAGTAAGCATCGACAGTATAGTAGGTATCCGCATCTTAACCCGACAATGGTAGGTCAAGTGGACAAATTTGGTCGGAAATTTTACAATACATTTGGTCGGAAATTTTACAATACATGAAATATTTTAATGTAAAGGGGAATTAGCTCAAATGGTAGAGCGACCGCTTCGCATGCGCCCTACTGGGTGTACCCCCATTCTCCAATCATTTTTATCCCTTCTCTATCCACGACAAAAACCAATACACTTTGCATCTTTTTCTACCATCAACTGCGCCATCAACACCATATGTTATGACCACACCAGCACCAAAAACACTCCAGACCCTTTTTGCACAGCAGTTTTCGTCTTTTACACAGTTATCACTCATTTCCCACGTTATTCACACCAAATTTTGTCAGCTCTCCTTGCTGAAAGCTGAAACAAGTATTTTTCGAGTTTATTTTTTTTGCCTGCCTTCATCCTGGGCTCGCTACGGCGCCAGCGACTCGCGTGACCAAATTTCGACTCGGAAAAAATCGCTCATATTTGCATGTCGATAGAGAATCTTTGGAGATCTCAAACACCTCGTTGCATCGCCAATAGAGTTGTCTAGCAGGATATATTCATCCGACAGTCTCGAAATGACCAAAGTCGCGTTCTTTGATATTTGGACGGGATAGAGCTCGATTGACACTGATCTTGCTGAGATGAAATGTAGTACATGACGTCTTCTAATGGTGACAATGAGAAGCTTTCAACAAAATGTGCATAATATCTAGAATTTGCTCTTTTGCGAAATTTGTCACTGGAACACGCACAAGTGTGCTGCTTCTCGTCGCGACACGGCCTCTACGAGGTACGACATGATGTATATGGACGCTAGATGGTTAATAAATGCGCCGAATGTGTGACACAAATGGCGTTATGAAAGATAATGCCTCGAGACGCCACGTAGCGTCGAATGAAGCAATTTCAGAAAACTTGGAGGAAGTGATAGAAGCGGCGTGCGAATGCGTAGATTGGTGCATTCGATGTGTTTGTTGATGTTGCTGTGTGGTGAGCATGTGTTTGGTGTATCGTAGGTGTGTATTGTCGATTTTAATGCAGTAAAGTGTATGTGTTGGTGTGTAGATGGCCCGGATGCGTATATTTTAATATAAAGGGGAATTAGCTCATTGTCAATTGTCCGCTTCGCATGCGGTAGGTAGGGGATCGATACCCCATTCTCCAATCATTTTATCCCTTCTCTATCCACGACAAAACCAATACACTTTGCATCTTTTTCTACCATCAACTGCGCCATCAACACCATATGTTATGACCACACCAGCACCAAAACACTCCAGACCCTTTTTGCACAGCAGTTTCGTTCTTTACACAGTTATCACTCATTTCCCACGTTATTCACACCAAATTTTGTCATCAGTAGCTCAGCTCTCCTTGCTGAAACAAGTATTTTTTCGAGCCAATTTCTTTTTTTCGTCATTCCTCATTCCTGGGCTCGCACCAAATTTCGACTCGGAAAACAAATCGCTCAAATCGCTCATATTTTAGAGAATCTTTGGAGATCTCAAACACCTCGTTGCATCGCCAATAGAGTTGTCTAGCAGGATATATTCATCCGACAGTCTCGAAATGACCAAAAGTCGCGTTCTTTGATATTTTGGACGGGATAGAGCTCGATTGACACTGATCTTGCTGAAGATGAAACGTGTACATGACGTCTTCTAATGGTGACAATGAGAAGCTTCAACAAATGTGCATAATATCTATGAATTTGCTCTTTTGCGAAATTTGTCACTGGAACACGCACAAGTGTGCTGCTTCTCGTCGCGACACGGCCTCTACGAGGTACGACATGATGTATATGGACGCTAGATGGTTAATAAATGCGCCGAATGTGTGACACAAATGGCGTTATGAAAGATAATGCCTCGAGACGCCACGTAGCGTCGAATGAAGCAATTTCAGAAAACTTGGAGGAAGTGATAGAAGCGGCGTGCGAATGCGTAGATTGGTGCATTCGATGTGTTTGTTGATGTTGCTGTGTGGTGAGCATGTGTTTGGTGTATGGTCGGGACGCCAGTGTCGGGCGCGCGCGTGCGGGGGTCGCGGCAGCAGCGACTGCGATTGAAGAAGCCAAGGAGCTGCGATGAAACGCACTTAATGGGAATTGATCCGTGCAGCGTGTCACGAGCGAAGCGAGTGTATCCGGCGATAGCCGGATCCAGCGCGGTAGCGCGATAGTGGCACAGGCCATGTGCAAGCGCAGTGAGTGCTTTTGGTATCGATGTGCCAACACGAGTGTAGCGTGTGCACCCGCGATAGTGCACAGTAATGCGTTAGGATAGTGTGCGCGCGATTGGCCGCGATGTGGCGGCTCGGTGCGGAGAGGTGGTCGAAGACGTAGTCTGTGGTGATGAGGCGCGGTAGGGGCATATTCCATGTGCAAGCGCAGCGATTGCTTCTGGCATGGATGCGCGCAGCGCCAACCACGAGTGGAGCGTGTGCACCTGCGATGGCGGACGGCAGCGCAGTTTGCTGCGGGCGACAGCTGGGACCAAGGACTATGCGGCTGTACTTTCTGGCAAATCGCGCGTGTACGACGCCCTGCAACCGAGCGACAAAATCATGGCACTGCGTCACGACACGGGTAGAATTGCTACCAGCCTCACCGCCGCCCAAGAAAAGAATATTTGACGTCGACGCCGCTGCAGCAATATAGAGATCAATCTTTTGGATGAACCCACCACGTGCACCGTGGCGCAGCGGAGGTTGCAGTGTGGTTCCCGGTCGAAGGCCGGCGGCGCACCGGAGCGAAGCGGAGGTTGCGTTTGGCGCACGCGTTCATCACACATTTGACATGTGAATGCGTGTCTGCATTGGGCAGGGTGTGCTGAATGGTATTACATGAAACCAAACACGGATGATTGATGGCATCCACACAGTCCATGCTACGACACCGACGCACCGCTAGATTGCACGCTGCCCCGATACCAAACGGAAATCAAAAGGCTCCACTGCACAAACCTTCTACACAAATGATACTACTGCGCATGCGACGCAGAAGACCGCTAGATGGCCCACCGGCCCTTTCTAAACCACAAAGATCAACCACACCCTGCCCCAAGAAAACACGAGGTGTGGGGCAGGGTACGCTAAACTTCAATGCACATACGAAGCAAAGAGGAAGAGGAGGAGGCAAACGGGCAAGCGGGAAGCGAGCCAGACCAGAAACCAAACGGAAGTGGGCGACGGTGAAGTCGCCACATCAAATGGCCCGGAATGTATTGAGGACATTATGGGGCATACAAACCGCGATTGAGGGCTGGGAAAACCTCCGAGTGAGGGAAAACCTAGCCTCCGACGGGAAAAATAGCCAATGAAGAGGGCTGGACAAAACCACCCAAGCCGAAAAACGATGAAGGTGTGTCATCTTCGTGTCGGCTGACGAGGCTCTCGAGGTGCTCTCTTGACGTGTTCTAAAGGTGTGCCAGACAAATCAACAATTGCGTGTTCCATGGCCGTGTTGCGCCTTGTGATTGGCTATAAATTATACTGCACCACAAGTTTTGACCAATCACATCGTGATGCTAGAAGGGTGACGTGTCGGTATTATTGAAATCGGCCTGTGCCGCACAAAACAACAAACGATGGCGGACGTGGTCACGGAGTTCAAGGTCGGCATGACGTGCGGCGGCTGCTCGTCGGCCTGCGAGCGCATCCTAATGAAGATCGCGGGTGCGCCCATTCTCTCTATGCATTGTTGCTCACGCATTGTCCGAGTTAGGCGTCAAGTCGGTAGCGTGCAACATCGAGGCGCAGCAAGTGCTCGTGACGGGCTCGGCGGACGCGCAGGCGATGCTCGCCGCGCTCCTCAAGTGGTCCGCGGCCAGCGGCAAGAGCGTCGAGCTTGTCCAATAGAGCGAGTGCATTTGAATCACGAATTCGTATGCACGCTTTCCTTATACGGACTTTACATGTCGGCGGGATCGTCCACTGCGATACGCCCGTCTCCTTGTTGTAGTAAAAGGGCTTGTTCTGCGCGTCGTCCCACTGCTCAACCCACGGGCTTTTCTTGGTCGCTTTCTCCTGGGAAACTTTGGCCTCTTCAAGTTCGTGCAAGTCGTCCTCATCGTCTTCGAGTACGTCGTTGACGCCCGCGACGATCTTATTTTTGTACTTGGTCGTCGTTTCAGCGAGCTTGGCGACCGCACTCGAGTCGGCGACGGCGTCCTTGACCCGAAGGGCCATCTTCTCGACTGCGTTCAGATTCTTGGGCTCGCGCCACACTGCGGGCCAGATCTGGTCGACTCCGACCGCATAATTGGTCTGGAGCGACATCTGGAACGGACCCTCCATACCCGCCTTGTAGGCGGCCACAAGCACCGTGTAGGTTCGAGCCGCGAGGTTGCAACGCAGAACGAGTTGGCGTTCACGGACGGGCGGGCCGCTGTGCTCGACCACAACGTCACGCGTCAGCACTTTGACACGGCTGGCGCGGTCGCCCATCGCGCCGGCCACGATGTAGACGGCGATGGGGAGCACGGTCACTGGTGCAAGTCCCTTCTCGTCGATTTGCGTGATCGTTAGGATCACCTCTGTTGGGCGCGAGACCGACAATGCGAAATGCGGGTTGGCTTCGACAGCGCCATCGGGGTTGTGGCGCGTCGGAAGGCCGCCGGCCGTGTCGGCCTTGACCGACCAATTGCCATGGAACGTTTGCGTGAGCCATTTTGCAGGGTCGTAGTACTTGCAGATGTAGAGGCACCGGAACGCATTGCAAAAGTCGTCAAAGCTCATCCAGAACGTATTGTCGTTGGCGTCCGGTCGGATGCCGAGATGTTTTTTCAGGCGGCGCGTCCAGAGCGGCGAGTCGTCGCCCCAATCACCGCGCCACTCGGGGTGGTCCCCAGGCGGGTTCCGGAGCTTGACGAGCTCGTGGCCGTCAATCTCGCGCACGTCGTAAACAACGTAGCACGCGCCAAAGACGAGGCCCGTGTCGAGGATCTCGTGGTCGGCATTATCGCTCGAGATGGTGCCAGCGCCCAGCAGAAACCGATTGCGCTTGTGCGAGAGCAGCTGCTTCCAGAGCGTCTTTTTTCGCGCGCCGCGGGACGCTTGGGCCAAAAACACCTCGTCGGACGCAAAGCCCGTGAGGTCCCGTAGCGCGTGATGCACAAACCCTGTCTCGAGCGCCGCGTACCCGCCGTGGTATTTGGCATACGCCTTCTCAAGAAGGGGCACCCAGAGTTCTTCAAAGTGCGCACTGTGGGCAAAGGCCGCGCCGCCACTCATGTCCATTTTGTGCGTGTCGTCCAGGATCGGAAAGTAGTCGTCGACGATGACGGTTTCCCACTGCGAGTTTTTGAAAAACCGGATCGCGTACGCACCCGTGAGCGACGTCTGCTTTGTAATAAACAAGTTGTCGATGAGCGCGTCGACCTTGCCGTCGTCGACGCCGTCGGACGCAGCGATGATGCTCACGGCGCTGAGGAACCAGCCGTCGTGGAGTCGCCCAAAACGCACGTCGTCCGGGTCCGTCCCGCCGTCAAAGAGACCGGCGGTGATGTTGATGCCTGTCGAGACGCGCCAGTCGACAACCTCGGCTTCATTGACGCAGCCGGCGAGTGACGCATACGTCGGAGGAAATTCAGGGTCCACAAACTGCAGTGACCGGCCAAACTGCCCGACAATGCACGCGTAGCCCGACTCGATTTCGGCGAGGGCCTCGCGCGCGTTGATGATGGCCTCGGGCACACCCGTCTCGACGGCAATGCCTTCGCTCTCTCGCCGAGTGCGCCGCGCGACGCTCTCTTCGTACATCTTGCGGCACATGTTGGCTTCGTGGGGCGCCCAGTAGCCTCGTACGTCGGCTTCGCGGGCACGCGCCGCGGCGTCTTCGGCGTCAATCACGGCGTCCTTGCGATCCATTTCCTGCGAAAAGGCGGCTTTTAGAGCGTGGAAGCGCGCGCGCTCTTCGGGCGTCAGCGACATGAGCCACGTGGCCACGAGCGGAATGTCGATCGACGCGTGCGACGACGTTTTGAAAATATCGGCGGGCGGGTTGATGCCATTGGACATGAGTTTGAACCGGTTTTCGCGCAGAAATTTCTGAAACAAGACGCGTTCGCGGCTCAAGCGTGCATCCGCCGCGTTGAGAAGAAGGAGCTGGAAGTGGATGATACAGCGCGTCTCTTCGAAAAACTCGGCATCGAGCGCAACGTCCCGACCCGGCAGCGACCGCAAGAGCGTCAACGTGTCTTCCGTGACACTCGCCGCTTCTGGAGCATCCACGTCGTCGTCGTCATCGGCCGCCAATGGCGGCAACACAATCTCGTGCTCCTCGGCCGACGTGGCCGCGAACGGAATTGGGATTGACCGACGTAGTTTGAGGCGTTTGCGATCGGGCAGGAAGCGCAACGCCCGCTGTGTGTATCGGTGCGCCTTGATATGTACATACGCCTTGTACGCGCACCCAAACAAACCAATGTAGCCCAGTGGCCCTTTGCCGTCACGAAACACATCGATGAGGATCTCGCGCAGCGTAAAGAGAGCGTCGCGTCGGCGAACGGTGCGACCCTTGGTCGTGACACGGTGACTGCATTGCCACAGCGTCTCGTGGATCGCGAGTGCATTGTCGGCGGCCGAGAGCCGAGCTGGTGGCGCCGCGCTGGCTTCAGCAGCCATCGCGGCAGCGAGCTGCGCCGACTTTTGCTTGCCATACGACAACCGCTGGTACTCGAGCTCGGCCTCCTTTTCTTTTTTTCCCGCTCGAGAAACTCGTCCGACTCGAGCACGAGGGGTCGTCGTCTGTCGGCAAAGACCTCTTTGGCGACGGTCGCTGCTTCGTGCAGAATCGCTTCGTGAACATACTTGGTCGCGAGCCCCATGCGCACGGGCGTGATCGAGCACAGGTGTGCGGTAAACCCGACGAACGCGAGGAGCGCGAGCGAGCAGAGACCAATGCCAAAGCCGAGCGGGTCTGTAAACATGACGCCGACGCAGCCCCACGCAAAGACGACGCCGAGCGCCTTGTAGACGTTGGCGGCCTCTTGGTTTTCGTTGTTGACATTGTTGGTCGTCGCATTGTACGAGAAAATCGGAAACACGTACGGGGAGTAGAAGATTTGGAGGTCGGGCTCCCGGCAGAGCTTGATTGCGACACCGTTGACGCCCAGTTTGAGCAAAATGACAATGATGCTAATCGAGAAGCAGTAAAACAAGTTGACGCCAAAGAAGAGTGCGAGCGCGATGAAGAACACGGCCGTGCCGACAACGAGTTGATTTGCTCGACGCTGCGCGACGGGGGCGAGGTAGTAGTCGTTCCGGACCCATTGCAGTAGAAAGTAGACGACAACGCTGAACGTTATAATGAGGAAGGCAAAGACACCGCCGATTGGGATCGATGCCCAGATGAACATGACGAAGAGGAAGAGGACCGACCAGCCCGCGCACATGAGGAGGGCCGACCGTACAAACGGCGAGAGCACCCAATTGTCGTCGTGCCACTTGAAGACTGCAACGATAAAGAGCAGCGTGAGCGGGTAGTAAATAAGCACCACGAGAATCCAGAGCGACTGCACGTCGTTGACGTCGAGCTCGAGTACATCTACAAAGAGAGCGATGCCCAGGACCCACGCAAGGCCGTACGAGAAACGGGCACTCGCGCGGATATCCGACGTGATCTCCACGACATGGTACCACTTGAAGACGGGCGACACGGAAAAGATGAAAATGTACGATCCGACCCAGATGGTCTCGCCAATCCACGGCGGCGCCTCGGTGAACGTGGCGCAGAATCCATATAGAAAGATACCACCGAGCAGTGCGGCAAAGCAGTGCAGCGTCTGGTACTCGTCTTCCAACAAGTAGCCGCCCCGGTAGGCGTCGATCACGCTCATTTTTTCAAAGTCGACCTCGGCCGTGGGCACAACCGAGTACTTTTTCCATGGATGGGACAAGAAGCTGCGGGCGTTGGCTATAAAGGCCCGAAGCCGCGCACAGCACGACCTGCGCGGCGGCGCCACGACCGTTGCCGTGGTCGGCGCTACTGGCGCGTCGAGGATCTCGATATCACGCATCGTTGGGTTCCCATCTTCATCGAGGGGGGTAGTGACTGGCGGGGCATCTGCGACGTCGGCTTCCTTGGCCGCGGCCTCAAGTTCATCGTCATCGTCGACGCGCGATGTCTTTTGGTTGTTCTTGTCATCATCATCTGGCTTACTGCTCTCAGCAGTCTGGCCCGCGAGTTGCAAGACAGACGAAGCAGCCCCGCCGAGTCCCAAAAGTGCGCTGCCCTTGAGGACTGGCAGTGGTGGCATTTTGAACTCGGTGCCGGGCGCCGACGCCTGGAGTGACGGCAGTACAAACGCCGATCGTAATGCGTCCGCTTCTTTTGCAAACTCGGCTTCCTCATCGAACGCATCGTCGTCCATGTCGTCGTCGTCGCCGTCTTCGGGTGGCCAGACGACGAGTCGGTGGTCGTTTCGGCGCCACTGCGCCCACACCACCATGCCAAGCATGAGGAGGACAGGTAAAAACACCGATGTCAACAGGACGAATGACGATTGCGTCGCAGCAAAGAGGAAAAGACCCGAGCACACGACCAGTAGCTCCGAGCCCGCAGCGAGGACGAACGGCAGCTTGAAGCCTGGGACACCCAAGTACACGTTGGCACTGTGCTCCGAGAGGAGGTGCTGCTTCATCAAGTAGAACGCGCGCGACGACGCGAGCACGAGTCCTGAGAAGAGCACCAGCACGAACGCGAGGACACCAAAGACGTAGAGTGGCCAGCGCTGCCCGAGTATGGGCAGTGTCACTGTCGTCGTTGCCGTGAACGCAACGCCAACGAGTAAAAACAGAAAGAAGAACGATAGGAACCCAAGCCCAAACTCGGGCGTCGCACTCAAGTCAAGCAGCGGCGGTTTGGAGCTATCGTGGCCAAAGAACGTGATACCGCCAGCTTCGCGCGCGCCCATGCGAGGAAGGTTGCGGCCAATGATCTCACGACAGAGTGCCGATCCGAGGATGGAAAAGGCCATGGTTTGCCCGAGGAGCCAGTATGTGCCGCACGAGACGACCAGAGCCACACGGCAGAGCCCGAGCAGTAGCGAAATGTACCCGGCAGACCACGAGAGCTGGCCCCGCCACACGAGGAGGAACGTGGCATCGAGAATAAAAATCGTAAAGAAGATGCCGATGCCTTGGGTCGGATACGCGCTCCGAAAGATGGCCACGATCGTGTAAACGAGAAGAATGCCGAGCGCGAGGGCATAGCAGCGACGATTGGTGCGTTTTTGGTGCTCAGGCGGCGTCACAAACGCGTTTTGAAGAATGTCGGCGAGTTCAAACCCGGGGATGGTGCGAGCGACCGAATAATGGGCACCGAGGAGCGCGTCAAAAGCCGAGAGTGGCTTGACGCCGCGCTTGTGCTTGAGGGTGTCCGAGGCAGCAGCGAGCTTGATGGAGGCGTCTCCGAGATGCTTGGCTTTTTGGAGCGCACTCGTGTGTTTTTTTGAAATCGTCACGACCGCGAGGACCTGCGCGAGCGACTTGCTCAGCTGGTCGTCGTTTGTAAAGACGAGCCAAATCATTGGCATCATGTTGAGCGAGAGAAAGAACGCGGTGAGCGAGAAGAAGTCGACGTTGGCGCCGCCAATAAACACTTTGGGGTCGGCAAAGATGGACGAGAAGAGAAAGAGGAAGCCACAGATGCACGCGAGGCCCAAGGCCACGCGCACTTCTTTCGTCATGCGCCAGCCCATTTGCGTCCACTTGCGCAGACCGTAGTAGCCGATAAGGACGCCGGAGCCAATAAAAATAAGGAAAAAGCCCACGGCCGGTGGCTGCACGGTCGAAATGGCTGTAAAGCCCCACGTCCAGAGAACAACAAACGGCGACGCGACGCACACGTTGACGGCGATCTGTGCATAGTAGAGGTGCCGTCGAAACGTTGCGTTAGCCTCGTCGTCCGAGGCAATGTCGTCATTGTAGCAGAGGAAGAGAAGAGAGACGACGGAGGGGGGTAGTTTCTTGACCTTCTTGAGAGGCTTCGTCGCGTCCGCCATACTAGCGTCGTCGTCCTCGTGGTCGACGACTTCTCTTGCGATCTCGGCCAAGTACGCCTGGACGCGGTCGAGGCGAAAGTGCATCTTCTCGCAGTAGCGCACCGACATGAAAAGCAGGATCGCAAACGCAATGCCAAACTGCAGCGCCGAGAGGAAAAACGCGTTCTGGCTAAACTCTTTCGAGTAAATGGGCTCCAGGTCAAAGAAGCCTTCGTTCGGTACGAGCACGATAAAGTACATGGAGAGCGTAATGTCGCGGTTGGACGCCTGGATGTTGGGTCCGACAACGATACCGCCGCCCAGCGCGTCACCGTACGTGTTCACGGGCGTCGCCGACACGTTGCGCGTCACAGCGACAAAGTCGTCGGCGATGTTGACGATCTGCGCCGACTCTTCCGCGTCGACGTAGCCAAACTCGGGCGTGAGCCACGACAGCGTGCCGTATTTTCGTCGGCGTCGACGTCGGTTTGCCGTCGGAACACGTACATGGCCGACGGAAAGTTGATGCTAAAGCGCCCGAGGGGCGGGAATCCATACTGTCCTGCCAACGACGCGTTGCCGTAGTCGTTGTTCATGCCTGGGTTGTTGTCCATGCGGACGAGGACACCGCCTTGGGATTTGGCCATCTTGTAGTAGGGCTGGAGCCGCTGGTTCCCCGGTGTCCAGACGCGGCCGTAGATGGTCGACGTGGCGTCGCCGTAGTAGCCGCCAAGACCCATGGCCATCGTAGCGACGCGGGTCGTCGCATACGTCTCTTCGATTTGGACCTGGAAGGGCACGACGGTTTGGCGCAGGCGGAGGCACGGAAGGGTGGTGCTCACGGTGCCGTTGACAATGCACTCGCCGGGTGCAAGTGGCAGCCAGATCTCTTCGACGCACACAGGCTGCAACGGCATCGCGAAGGACGAGTCCATGCCAGCATTCGGCGTCTTTTGCTTGTACGCCGTCAGAGCTGTGCAGTAAATGACGTTGAGGTTGAGGCCCCCAATAAAGTCGTCGGCAAACTCGAGGCCGTCGTCCTTGTCCCAAGCTTGGAGCGTGAACGCCTCGCCCGCGTACCGGTACCCGAACGAGAGATCGCGGATGGTTTCTTGTAGCCGAGGCACCCCAGCGTCCGACACGGCGCCCAGCTCGGGTTGAGGCTGTTGCGGATGAACGACGAGTCGCGCGAATTCGTGCCAAACGCGACTCGGATGAAGGCGTCCGTGAGCCCACCCGCGGCGCCAAAGCCGTCGAGGTTGGGTAAATTGCGCATCTCAATGACGGTGACCGTGAGGTTGCCGCCCGCCGACTTGAACGTGCCAGCGTCAGGACAAAGGGTTGGGCCGCCAGCGCACGAAAAGGCATTCGAGAGGTTGAGGGCCTCGACACGCTTGTCGGGCTTGCCCGTGGCGCGGCTGGTTTGGCCGAGCACGACAACGCTGAGCGTCACCGCAACGACGGCGGCGACCAGCGGCGCGCCCATTGCTGCCGACGTTTAAATGTGTAACGACTCAATGCAGTGCAACCGCCCGTGTCAAACGGACGGAGCAACGATTGCAAGCCGCTATATAATAATGCAGCATGTTGGACGATTATTTATACAGGCTCGGGAGATCGTATCGGGCGCGAGGCACGTTCGAGAATGCTGGCTTCGAGACGGCGAAAGAGCGTTGTAAATGCACTTTGTATGAGCACGTCCAAGCTTGCAGTGGCGTCGCTTTTGCCGACGTTGAGTTGTCGCAAGAGCGTTTCAATGCCTGCAAGACCATCGGGCGCTGGCCGCGGGCTCGCTGCTTTCAAATACGCTCGGTACACAACGTCGGACCGATTGGCCTCGATGCAGATCCTACCACACGTCCGTTGTATGCACCGCAAATAATTGGATGAGGCGTACCAGCCGTGCTCGTCGTTGACGTAGCCGTCCACGGGATGGGCCTCGTCGTCCAGCACGCTGCGCCACACATAGGTAATTCGGCCGTCGAAAGCATAGCGCTTGACAAGCATGCGCGTCGTGACGTGGACAGCGGCGTTGGACACGACTTCGAGCGTATACAGCGTCGTGGCGTCAATGACGCTCGCTCGCGCGTCCGTGACAGACCCGCCCTCGACGAGCGCGCTGCGGTGCCGCAACACCTCCAGGATCGCTGCATCGACGGCCGCGAGGCTCATGTTTGGAAACGTCGTGTAGCGCGCGCCCTGCGAACTGAGCATGTGGGCATCGGAGAGCAGCTGGATGCGGAAGATGTCTCTGTCGGGGTCGAGCAGCCCTGTCGCAATCATCTCGGACTCGACGACGTCAAACTGGCGATCGGCGATGGCGTGCATCGCGCGTACCCGCGGCGCAGCGTCTGCGCACAAAGCTAAGAATGGCCGTTGTGCATCGAGCATCTATAGGCAGCGCAATTAAGGATCAATCACATCGTCGAGAGGGTACCGTTGGCCACGTACGTAGTGCGTTCTCGAGATGGGCGCGGGCTACGCGCTGCTCGCTTAGAAGTGCGCGCAGCACGGCATTGGTGTGTCGAGCTCGCAGCAGCTGCGCGTGCTGGCCCATTGCATGTCGGCCCCAGAACGACAAGGCCTTGGCACTGTGGCGGCTTTGCAGGCGACAGAGTCGAACCTGCAGAGACGCCTCCTCGTCCTGCAGAGCTGCCACGTCACGCGCCAATGTCTTCTTGCGTACGCGCTTGGGCACCTTCGGAGGTGCCACGTCATCGAGGAAGGCCAGCGCGCCGTCGTCGACCGGCAGCAGGTCCAGGAGCTCCATCTCGCTGGTATTCCAACGTGTCAAGCCCAAAATGACGTGCCTCTCCGGATATATCGCTGCCGTATCCGGCCGGTACAATGCCGGTAACTACTGCGAGAACAAGCAGGAAGGTGTTGCATCTTTTCTCGAAGACATATTGCATACGAGCAGTATTGAAGTGAGAAGGAACGTCAGCTACGCATGCAATGAAGCTCCTAGGCAGCGCACTTGGCGTGCACCTCTTGCTCGAATTGAGTAAAGAGGCTCACAAACGTCTTGGAAATGGTCTCGGTGATGCCGTCGATCGTCACATCCGTCGACCGATGCGCGGGGTCAATGCGCAGCATGTCGACGAGGTTACTCAGCGTGTCGAGCTCGTCCACGGGCGTCGGACTCGTTGCGCGCAAGTAGGCCTTGTACCGCGTCACACCGTCGCTGCACGGCGAGTACTCGACCCTACGCGAGCAATACTATGAGACCATGGGGCAGGATGCAATTGTGTGTTGTGACCAGCCGTGCTCGTTGTTGGTAAAGACGCCGGGCTCGATCGGTCCGGCTTCGTCGTGCAGGACGCTGCGCCAGATGATGGCAACGGCGCCCGACGTTGGATGGATGTAGCGCTTGGTGATCATGCCCGAGACGACCTTGATAACGCCATTTGGATGCACGAGCTCGTCGCGAATGTACGTTGTGTCGTCGTCGACGTGGAAGGTGGTGCGCTTGCCGTGGGTGGCGGTGAGACGCCGCCGGTCGAGAATCGTCTGGTGCGCGGCGGCCGCAATCGTAGCCACGGCGCCTTGGATCGTGCGCGAGCGAATGCCCTCGGAGACTACGCGACCCTGCATTATACTAGTGCGAAAGTCCAAAATGCCGTCTCCGTCAGACTCGACAAGGCCGGCGGCGATCATCTCGGACGCGAGAAGCGCGTACTGGCGGTCGGCAATGGCGTGGATGGCTGCGATGCGCTCGTCGGCGTTGGCGTCCAGCGTCAAGTCGCGCCACTTGGTGTCTTGCAGTTGCTTCTACGCGTGCAAATGCGCTTTCGGCATGCGAGATCACAAGAACGTACGTGCAGCGACCACGGCAGCCTCCGAAATGCGCGCTCGAGGTAGTCGCGGAAGGCCGACTGCTCGGTCAGCGCCGCGCGCAGCTCGTCGTTCTCGCGCAGCGCCTTGCGCTTCAGCGCGTTCTGCGCAATTGAAAGGTTGTGCCACTTGGACGAAGCCTTGCAGCTGCGGCGGGCGCGCAACCGCGCAACCTCGTCCTCAAGGTGGCTTTCGGCCGCCCGGAGCTCGAGCAGCTCTGCCGCCATCCGGTTCACACGCACGCGCTTGGGCTTCGTCTGTGGCTTGGCCAACGGCAGCACGTCGTCAAGGAAGGCTAGCGACTCGTCGTCGGCGGGAGGCAGCCAGTCGAGGACCTCGTCGACTCTGAGCTCCATCGTCTCGATCAAGAATCGCACGTGTTCGATTGGAATGTAGGTCAATCGGCCGAGCGATGATCCCTTCGTCGAGTTTTGCACATCGGTTTCCGGTGAGAAATGTGTGCGTGCGCGTGGGAAATAAAACCCAAGCCGTCGCGATGGCCAGCGACGACCTCGCGGACCTCGACCTCCTCGACTTGTTGCCCGCAGCCGACGTTGGCTCGCTCGCCTTCCTCGATGTAGCCGCGTCCCGGAAGCGCCGGCGCGTCAATCGCTTGGCCGTCGACCTCGTGGCACTGCGGGGCCAAGCCGCCGAGCTGGGTAGTTGCGTCGCGGCCTTGCGCGCCCAGCGCGGCTGCCCCAAGGAAGCGTCGCCGTACGGTCGCCTCGCATTGCAGCAGAAGGCGCTGAAGGATAAAGCACTCACGGAGCAGGCCGAGCTGCGCGCGCTGCTGGCCGAGCAACATGCGTTCCGGGCCTTTCTCGAGAAGGCGCTTCTAAAGCGCCCGCGCAGCATGGTCCGCTGCCCTCTTCCGGCGCATAAGCATAAGCACCACTTGTTTGTAGATACTCAAGGTCGAAGACTCGAAATGGCGCCGGTATGCACTCGGAGCGACGGCCGAGGCTCGCAAATCCGCCATCCACGCCATCGCGGACCGGCAGTACGAGCTCGTCGAGTCCGAGATGCTTGCAAAAGGTCTCTTCGAGCCGTCGGAAGATGTATTCAACGTACTCTCAACCCTCTCGGACTGCGCAATGACATCCGAGGCCATGCGCTACACGACGCTGCCCGTCCCCATCAAGCGTGCTGCCACGGCCGCGATCGAGCTCATGCGGGAGCGCCACGCAATGGCATCCTCCGCGCAAGATGACGACACGTATGCGCCGCATGGGCACACCTCCCACGAAATGCAGTGCATTGACGACCACACAACGTACGTTCGCAGCGTGTACGCGCCGCCGGGCGGCCTTGTCGTCACGTCAAGCATGATCACAAAGACGTTCGAGCAGCGCGGTGTCGTGACGGTCGTGTGGCGCAGTGTGCTGGAGGACGAAGGCGTCCCGCAGATTCCAGCGTCGTTTGTCAACGACGAGCATGGCTGGTGCGATCAAATGATGCATCAAGAATCCACGCGTACTATCATGTACTCCTACGTCGTTAGGATTCAGCTGAGCCAAGACAACGCAGATGCGACGCGGTATACAGCCTACGTCCGCGTCTCCAATCCGATTCCACCGCAGCGCGCCGGCGTAGACAAGCTCAACGACCTCTTGCAGCTGCTCTATGTGGGGACAAAAACTGATCTGCCTCGTCAAGCTGACATGACTGCGACCGTGCAAGCGTCGTTTCGGGCCATGATGGCGCAATTTGAAGCGCTCGTTGTGCAGCGGGCTTCGATTTGGACAGAGAGCCCGCGAGACGTATAAGAAGCACGAGCCAACAGGCCACGTGCCTGTATTCTCGACGACACCCCGTCGCAAGTTTCTGGGCATCGATCCACTTTCCGTCGATCTCGATTATCGTCCGCGGCTTGCATGACCGCGTGAGTAGACAGTAGTGTACGTCGACAGGAAAAAGTATGTTACAAAATATGCGATTTGGCCATGAGCTGAATCTCATGTTCAAAGTGCGTCGTGGCGCGAACGAACGCACTGCGCACCGTGTCAACAAGCGTGTCGCTCGTGCTTGGCAGTGGCGCCGCATGCTCGGCCAAGTCGATCATTTGCACGAGGTCGCTCAGGTGGTCGACGCTACTGGAGACGTGCGGCACGGACGAGCTGAGAAAGACCTTGTAGTGTACGTGCTCTGCGTCTTTTGGTTCGAAATAGAGCCTAGGATCGCGTGTTGTCTTGCATGGGAAATCACGTTGACGCACCAGCCGTATTCGTCGTTGACAAAGCTGCCGACGGCCGGCGGCAAGAGCTCGTCGTGAAGCACGCTGCGCCACACAATGCACACGTTGCCTGTCGACGGCGCGATGAAGCGTTTGATGACGAGGCTCGTTGCCACTTGCACCTTGCCTCTCGGGTGTGTTAAGAGCTCCCGCGTGTACATGGTGTCGGCGTCCAGCATCTGCACGTGCTTGGTCGCATCGATCGCCGCCGAGTGGCGGTCGCGGGCCGCAGCCTCACGCTCGAGGATCTCTTGGCGACGCCCAAGCACCTCCATGGCCACGTCAGGCACATGTGTCATCGTAGCTTGCAGCACCGTGTACCGGACACCCTCGGCCGTGCACAGGCGCGGGTCGTGGGGTGCGAGCTTCACCTCGAGGAGGTCCGTCGGCATCGGACCAAAGAGCCCTTTTGTCACCATTTCGGTCTCGACCATTTCGTACTGGCGGTCTGCAATCGCGTGGATGGCGGCGACACGCGAGTTGCTCTCGGCGGGCAGGGTGAGCGACCGCCAGCGCTCGTCCACGAGCTTGTCCATCTAGAGCAAGACCTCGTCCTTGACGTACTCCTGTATAAAGCACGTACGATGGCAGTGATTGCGCGTGGTCGCTTGAGCAGCATGCGCTCCAAGTAGTTGCGGTACTCGTTCTGCTCGGCAATGTACCCACGCAGCTCGTCGTTGTCGCGCATCGCCTTGAGCTTAAGAGCCTTTTGGCTCATGGCAACGCGCTCCCACATCGCTTCGACGTCAGAAAGACCCTGGACCTTGAGTGCGGACGCGCGCTGGAGGCGGTCGAGCTCGACGGCGAGGTGCGCATGCTGCCTGCGGAGCGCATCCAGGACAGTCTTGGTCTGGACACGCTTGCGCCGCTTCGCACGGCCCGTCGGCGACGTCTCGAGTGCTGCCGAGCTTTCGCTGGACGGTGCGTCGTCCAGAAAGCCGAGGATATCGTCTATCGGTGGCGGCAGCAGGTCAAGAAGGTTCATCGCGGTCTGACCTTCTCCGTGACGTCGACTTGATTACAGCATCAACTGGTCGGTGGTAATCAGAAGACCAGATAATTGCTGTATCGGATATTTGCTACACTAGGTTGGGCTGGTAGGAAACCTCGTTTTGAGGTAAAGTTGAGCAATGGAGTCGGTGAAAGTGCGAAAGACTTGAAGCGTGTGTCTTCCGCGTCGCTCATTGTGTTATGTGCAAGGTTGTGAGTTGCTGGGCATGCAGTTTGTGACCGCATCTTGCGTGCTGTCGGCGAAGCTGCTGGCCAGGCTGACGCTGCTTGCTGCCAGGAAAGCCAGCGTGATGCCGGGTCCGAGCGCATCGCTGCGTGCGCCTCGTGCAATGAGGCGCTGTAGGAATGCGAAGGACACATCGTTGCAAGTGGCCGTTGAAGGCGAGCACGGGGTAGTTAAATTCGAAATTGTCGATCGGTTCCCTTCCCACGACTTGCTATGGTGGCGTTGGTTGATTCAAGTTGACAAGTGTAGCTGTGACGACGGCGCGAGGGTTATACTATCAAGAAACGCGGGCAGATCGTTGGACACGTGACCAAGCGGATGGCGAGGGACGAACATCAAGTAGGACGAGAAAACAACACGGTTGTAAACTGACAGAAAATGTTCCCGCGAGCCGCTCAACCTTCTGTGTCGGCGTGTCAGTAGCCTTTTGAGCGGAGCGTGCATCGGCTTTGCCCTGGCGCTGCTCTTGGAGCCGTGCAGCCTCCCCTTCAGTTGTCGCTCGCAGTTGTTGTGTGCATGCTTTTCTGAGATAATGGTGCATACAGACAACCCCGGCGCAACGCCACAGAGCGCACTGCCACAGAGCTCACGCCCACACTCTTTGTATCTTCATGGCTGTGAATGATCAAAGTACTCATGAAAGAGAACAGACATTTTAGAGTCATTATATGGCTTCTTTGGACACGAAACTATTTTTTTCGTCATGTTATTCGTCTAGAAAAATATTGACATTCATGGGGCTATATGGCAATGCTGCGCTTATCAAG